>NC_044061.1:1170071-1385071 GCF_902167405.1 Gadus morhua | reverse complement strand
GAGATGGGGGAGGTGTTGCTAATAGTGAAGGGGGATCCTTCATTAGTGGACGGAATCGGCCAGGACCCGGCAATACAATATAACAACGATCTGAGTGCTGATACCATTTGTAATGTCGCTAGAGCAAAGGTTCAATCAGGAAGATGACATTCCCCTTCTACTCCTCATGTATCTACGTTGGCTTCTAGATTCCCACGCTGTCATCACAGGCCCCTCCCCCTTTCATCTCTCAACCAATCAGGACTACATGCTTTAATAGGAGTACAAGTCTATCTCTGCACCTCTCTTCATGCCTGTTTCTGTTTTCCTTGAGGCTGGTGTGTGCCCCCCTCCACCTCCCTCCCACCCCTCCTCCCCCCTCCACCCCTCCTCTTCCACCTCCTCCACCCCCTCCCTCCTCCCCCCCTCCCTCCTCCACCTCCTCCACCCCCTCCCTCCTCCCCCCCTCCCTTCTCCACCTCCTCCTCCTCCACCTCCTCCTCCTCCCCCCCTCCCTTCTCCACCTCCTCCTCCTCCACCTCCTCCTCCTCCACCCCTTCCCTCCTCCCCCCCTCCCTTCTCCACCCCCTCCCCCCCTCCCTCCTCCACCTCCTCCTCCTCCACCCTCTTCTCCTCCACCCTCTTCTCCTCCTCCTCCTCCTCCACCCTCTTCTCCTCCACCCTCTTCTCCTCCTCCTCCTCCACCCTCCCTCCGCCCTCTTCCAGAGCTGGTGTCCTCCAGGGCTGAGGACTCCATCCAGAGTCAACCCACCCCCACCGTCTGGACCCCATCAGGAGGAGAGTCACACCTGGCTAACTCCTGGATCCAACGTCCACCCGAGGAATCATTTAATGGTGTCTGATCGCCCACATGTGTTGCTGACACTGACTGTCACATAAAGTACTCGTCCCTCCTGATCGAATTGCGATTCTGTAAAAATTGCGATACAATATTATGATTTTGAATGTGCGGTTTGATGTGTGTCTTAATGTAGTTGAGGTTGAAGTCCATTGTTTGTTTAATTAAGTGTGGCTGAACAGCACATCATGTAGTTTAGGCTAACTCACGAGTCTCACGACAGACCTGCACAGCCCAGCGCTATCTGTAGGACCGGACGATGCTTCAGCTTCCCCTGAGATCACATCGACCTGGTGGCAGCTGAGGCTTCAGCGACCGCTGGAAGGTGTCCTGAGACACAGAACGAGTGTTTGAGGGTAAACCGGGCTGAGAAGTGATGCCGACATCAATCGACAGTGTTCATGTCTTTATAGATATCTGTGTTTCTTCTCTTCCCAAATGTCTTGGGAAATGAGCAGAGCGCTAAGCCTGTTTGAATCGACAGAGGATGGATGTCACGTCTCTGTGGTCGGCGACCGGAGGCGTGTACCTTACTAAAGGTCAGCCTGTCTGCTCCGTTTAAACTCGCTCTTCTTCGCCCTTTTGGAACCCACGGAACCTGGCACCGACCAGACTCATAGCAAGGATTCTGTACCAGTGCGTTCTCGTGCATAGGTGTGCTGAGTAATATTATTTATATTGTAATGTAGGCTCTCTGCAACATGGACAAGATCGTCAGTTATTGAAAAGATCAAAAAGCTAGATCTGTTCATCTGTTGGATGGGAACGGATCAGGAATGCGTTTGGATCAACCGTTTCACCAATAGACTTCGGCTGGCGGAGGATGGCCAGTAAACCAGGCATACAAGGGTTCTGATAACTACGGCTGGTTCATCTATTGTCTCCATGGTAGAATGATGCTGAGGACATGAGACTCACAGTGGAGCACCACAGAGGATACCTTGTTTCCTGCTGCGCGACGACAGACCTCCGTACCAGAAGTAGTAGATATTCAGAGAGCAGGGAGACAGGATGGATGGGGGGGAGCCTGGTATCACGGACGCCCCCACTGTGGGTCACAGGGTGGGCCTGATACGCTCCATGCTGCTGCCGGCCTTCTGTCAGGTGGGAACCAGAGGTGGAAATAGATGAGGAGGATTATAAAGTAATGAAACCGGACAAACAACAGCAGCTGAATGGGGAGCCGAGGGACGCAGGCACCAGGGTTAGGGAGCCAGGCTGATAACCACTCACTAAGCCCCCAACAAAGGCAACGGAGGAAATTAAAACCACAGAAAATAAGAAGGCACCGTGATGAGGTACCTGATGGTGGCGAAGCCTTCAGCGCTGATACGGGGTTCACTGCCCGACCGATGGCCTCACCTTACTGATCGGTTCACTCTGTTAGACCTGAAGGTTAAGTTACGCTTTTATTATTAGAATATAACCTAAATACACACTTATCTACGGAAAATAACTGCGCGTTTAGGCCGATAACGACAACAACAAAAACAACGGACTAGAGAGAATGTGTGAAGCGCGGCGTGTGGAACGGCGTTATCGACCGGAGGCCCTCGCCCGCCCCTCGTTCCCAGGTAGTAATTAAGGGCTGCTAATGAAGGCCTGGTCGCACACTAAACGAGACGTCGCCCCCGCAGTCCGAGGCTGCGGCAGGGCGGAGCCAGGGGGACGGGGTGGAGGGAGGTCTGTCACCCCACAGACCTCCTCCCCAGATGATGGAGGAGCAGCAGGCGGGGTCCACAGTCAGCCCTGATACACCCTGATATTAAGGGGCGCTGGTTCAATTTGGGGGCCGGGCTGGGGGCCGGTGGTCCCGGCTGGGGGGGCCGGTGGTCCCGGCTGGGGGGGCCGGTGGTCCCGGCTGGGGGGCCGGTGGTCCCGGCTGGGGGGGCCGGTGGTCCCGGCTGGGGGGCGGTGGTCCCGGCTGGGGGCCGGTGGTCCCGGCTGGGGGGGCCGGTGGTCCCGGCTGGGGGGGCGGGCCGGGGAGCGGCTCACTGGGACGTGGTCGGAGCAGGAAGCAGATTAATGCCCGCTGGGATGATGAGCGCTCAGATCTGTCCAAACGCTTATCTGACATAACGGCTCCTCATCATGCGGCTATGGGGTTCAGAGTTAGTGGACACCATGAAGAACGATATCTTCCACAGATAAAGATTTGGTCATTTTGTTTTGTTAATCCTAGAACCTTTATTTAAGACTTCCTGCCGTCAGCAGACAAGTTCATTGGTCGTGTTCTCGTCGTACAAATGAAGACCTTAGAGAGACGACCAACGACCTTCAACACTCATTTCAACAGCCTCTCTGTTGCTACGTGTTGCGTCAGTAAACCTCTGGATTGTGGTCGACAACAACTCAGTCACATAATCAGTGAAGAATGAGAGCCACTGCTTTCAACTCAGCCTGTGTGGTTCCTATTTGGGGACATCTTTTATTGTAGTACTTCCGTTTGTGTACATGTTGTCCAAGTAAACAGATTGAGACATATTGCACAAGCAGTATTTTAAACTGTGAAGTACACTTTAAGCCAATAACAATCATTTGATGCCAATGATATTTCAAAGGAAATAAATGACCAAAAACAGTCGGGTCTGCAGTCGATAGCGTATCACAGTATCCGGGGAGCAGGATCCTCTCTGAGCTCCGGAGAGGAGGATGTCTGCGTCAGTTGTCTTTGCGGTTTACCGCGCTGTATTTGTGATTCCCTCGTGACACGTCATTCAGAGGGATTCCACTGAAGTGGAAATGTGTCTGTGTGCTCTGCTTTCAGATGAGCTGGGCTTCTGTCTGAGGCGACGCCGCGGCTCAGAGCAGAGGGCAGGTCCTGAGGTCTCCTTTGAGCTGGGATAGTTTGGCTTCTCAAACCACATGCAAACCGTCAGGTCGGCTATATTCCTGAAGCTTCCAGAATGAAACGGAGATGAAAGCCGCATCCGCGGTGTGACCCTGCCTCAGCAGAAGAGACGCTTCTCCTGATACCATGGGGACAGGAGGGGCGTGGAGACACCAACATAGGAGTGATCCTCTGTTAAATCCTTATCACAGATCTCGATCAATCAATCAACACTATGCTGTTAATGCTATGTATTTAATTTTGAAAATATGCCTCATCAATCCTAACCAAACTTGACACATAATACGCGACAAGTGGCCGAACACATCAAGCACTCACAGCATTCATCTTAGTATATCGATAAACTTTACTCCGCTACCATACCGTAATATAGGGAGTTCTCCATCACACTAAACAACTGGGAGGCCGACGTTAACCACCGCAGAGGTCAAACGGCGGCACCCTAATCACCCTAATCATCCCAGGTCTGAGGAGACAGCGAGACCGGAGGACGGAGACAATAACAGGCAGAGGTCGTGTGCTTGGCAGCGATCGGACAGATCGTTGAGAGGATGGAGATGGATTTCCCGGGGTTATATTAGAGGATCAGCAGCGCAGGGTGTGTTGGCTCCTGTTAAAGCAGTGTTATGTGGTGAACAACCCGTACCTGCAGTGATAGCTGCCAGAACCCGGGCCTCCAAGCCCTCCAAAACCACAGTGAGCTCATACGGTAGATGAATAGGAAATAAAGTAGAATTAAAATGTGTATTGATAGCAAAAGGGGCCAATTACAGATAATTGGATGCTCTAAGTTGAAGGGGATGGTGTTTCCGCTTCAATCGTCAGCTCGGAGCTTTGTTGTGCCACACTGCGCGTGACGGAGAGACGAAGCACACGCCGCCATTAGCGTAGCTCTAGGTAGCAGCAGGCGCTAAGTGAAGCTGACAGGTTAGCCTGCCGCTCGGAAGATAGCGCCGTGTTAGCAGCGACGAGCGAGAACCACAACTCTTGAACTAGCGTTGGCTGGATTCAGTCTTTCAGCATTGGGTGGTGTGTGTGTGTGTGTGTGTGTGTGTGTGTGTATGTGTGTGTGTGGGTGTAGACCCTCCCTCCGTGTATTGCAGAGGACAGTTCATCGTGCTGCTCTACTTGTTTTGGACTGTTGAGCTGTTGCTTTTTATTCAGTCTTCTGTACGGGAGACGAACTGTCGTTCAGCAGCAGCCAGCATAGACGGAGCTTTGCATCCACCCTCCAACTACCACTAGCACCACCATAACCACCACCACCACCATAACCACCACCACCACCATAACCAACACCACCACCATAACCACCACCACCACCATAACCACCACCACCACCATAACCACCACCACCACCATAACCAACACCACCACCATAACCACCACCACCATAACCCCACCACCACCATAACCACCACCACCACCATAACCACCACCACCACCATAACCACCACCACCATCACCACCACCCCCAACACCTCCATCACCACCACCACCACCTCCATCACCACAACCACCACCTCCATCACCACCACCACCACCACCACCACCTCCATCACCACCACCACCACCACCACCTCCATCACCACCACCACCACCACCACCTCCATCACCACCACCTCCATCACCACCACCACCATCACCACCACCACCACCATCTAGTTAGATTGAGATGGAAAGTGGCGAAATAGAACAGAATGATTCACATTTCTCTGCCTGCCTGGGTGATTAACGTGACCGAGTGGTCCTACTCAGTGAACGAGTGAACGATTGAACGAGCAAACGAGTGTCTTTCAAAAGGAGCCGCCTCCTGGCTCCTTGCTGGGTTCTGAAGATGAGGAACAAACGGTATTGTTTGTGTGTTCTACGTTCTGGCATAGCTCCGTCCCCACAGGCCAGAGAGAGCCACCCACCGCCAGCACTCAGATTCAGACCTAAAATGAACATAAAGCCACAAATAGCCGGTACACTCCCCTGCTATTCACACTACGTCATCCAGGAAGTATGTCTGATACTCGTCCATGACATACACTTGTGTTCCGTCCTTAAAGGAAAGTTATTGGCGAGTTATTGTTATTGGCAACGCTAAACATGAACCACCCCACTGTGGGCCGGCAATTAGGGAGATAGGAGATCATTAATAGTGTGTGAATGCACTTCATTCCATGCAGACCAAGCTTGGGGAATCTTTTGGGTGAAAAATCTCCTTCCCTTCTCTAGGAGTCAGCAGTGGAGGAGGCCAGGGCCGCATTACTCATCAGCAGACAGCGTCCATAACTCATTAGAAGGTCCCTGCATATAAAGCAGAGGAGTCGCTCTGCAGCAGCCCGGGGCCCGGCCCAGAATAACCCTGGACCCCGCTGGACCCCGGCCCTACCCCCACCCAGAATACCCTGGACCCCGCTGGACCCTGCTGGACCCCGCTGGACCCCGCTGGACCCCGCTGGACCCTGCTGGACCCCGCTGGACCCCGCTGGACCCTGCTGGACCCCGCTGGACCCCCCTGGACCCCGCTGGACCCTGCTGGACCCCGCTGGACCCTGCTGGACCCCCTGGACCCCCCTGGACCCCGCTGGACCCCCCTAGACCCCGCTGGACCCCGCTGGACCCCCTGGACCCCCTGGACCCCGCTGGACCCCCTGGACCCCGCTGGACCCCCCTAGACCCCGCTGGACCCCGCTGGACCCCCTGGACCCCCTGGACCCCGCTGGACCCCGCTGGACCCTGCTGGACCCCGCTGGACCCCCTGGACCCCCTGGACCCCGCTGGACCCCCTGGACCCCGCTGGACCCCCCTAGACCCCGCTGGACCCCGCTGGACCCCTGGACCCCGCTGGACCCCCCTAGACCCCGCTGGACCCCCTGGACCCCGCTGGACCCCCCTAGACCCCGCTGGACCCGCTGGCCCCCCTGGACCCCCTGGACCCCGCTGGACCCCGCTGGACCCTGCTGGACCCCGCTGGACCCCCTGGACCCCCTGGACCCCGCTGGACCCCGCTGGACCCCGCTGGACCCCGGCCCTACCCCCACCCAGAATACCCTGGACCCCGCTGGACCCTGCTGGACCCCGCTGGACCCTGCTGGACCCCGCTGGACCCTGCTGGACCCCGCTGGACCCCGCTGGACCCTGCTTGACCCCGCTGGACCCCGGCCCTACCCCCACCCAGAATACCCTGGACCCCCCTGGACCCCGCTGGACCCCCTGGACCCCGCTGGACCCCGCTGGTCCCAGGCCCAAGCCTTCACTCTGCCTGGTGATCCACAGCGGCCAGCACAAGACCACCCGGGAAGCAGCCGTTCAGGAGCATAACACCAGTCGGTAAGCAGCCGTGCAAAAGCACAAGACCAGCCGGGAAGCAGCCGTTCAGGAGCACAAGACCAGCCGGGAAGCAGCCGAACACCAAAACAATCTTTCAGGAGCGTCACTCCCGCAGTGGGCCTCTCTCATGCTGTTTTGAATTATAATTCGCTGAGGATAGAGTCATGTTCACCACAGGCAAAGCAATTTAGCATCTATAGTCTGTGTTCAATGTCAAGGTGGACAACACTGGAACTAAACCTCACAAGCTCACACACGACAGATATAGAAATATTAATAAGAATGGTCTATAGGATTATTGATCTATGCCTATGGAGTTAGTTTTTCTCGATATATTTTCTGTGAACAGGATCATAATCAATGCATACATCTGAAAGCTGCGTACAACGACAAGTTCTGCTTCATGAGCAGCACTGAATAATGAACTCAGAGAGCTGAATCCTATCAGTCTCTCTTTGGTTGACTTGAGCTCATTTCAAAGAGATTAATGACGATCTCTTTCCTGCCCTCGACATCGCTAAATATTGTTACAAACACATTAGTTTGTCTCTAATATATTCTGGTTAATTTGATTTAGTGGTGTGTGTGTGTAAAAGATGAATCCTTGATACGCTGTGTTGGCCTTGGACGAGGTCTACTGTGTTGGAACCAGGCTACGTCACCCCCCCCCCCCCCCCCCCCCCCTCCCCCCCAGGGATCATCCACTCATCTGTCGTCTCCACTCTGCTCCCCGTCTTGTGAGCAGCATGTAAACAGCGTTAAAGCGACCCGGGCCGTGAGCGGTCGGCTCCCAGAGCCACAGGGCGGGTCAAATGTATTCCTGGAGCACGTCGACAGAGGAAACAAAACAAGGCTGTCAGAAGGAACGTGAGAAATAGACCGCAGGACACAGAGACACTGACAAATAAGGTGAATGAATCACTCACAGAGTAGGTGTTGTTGTTAGCTTAGCCCTAAAGCTAACTCCCAATGCATCCATATGCACCATAGGAAGACCACGCAGGTCTGAGGGGGGGCTTGGTGTGGTCCAGACGGCCAGGGTCGTGTTCCCTTGAGGCGTTAGTCTCTCTCTCTCTCTCTCTCTCTCTCTCTCTCTCTCTCTCTCTCTCTCTCTCTCTCTCTCTCTCTCTCTCTCTCTCTCTCTCTCTTTCTCTCTCTCTCTCTCTCTATCTCTCTCTCTCTCTCTCCCCCCTTATGCATTAGTGATGAAGTACACAGCAGATCATTCATAAACATCCGTTGTTTTGATACAAACTTTATGGGGCCAGACTTTTGATGAATATTTGCATACGATAGCATTGATGGTACATTTCACAGAACGAGGTGGATCTTAGGAGAGAGTCGATCCCTGACTGAACCTAATGACCTCCAGGCAGCCGGCCTCCACATACTGACCATGAAGCACCTCGATCACCGCAGACAGACTGTCGGGCAGAGGGCCACCGATGGAGCTGATGGTCCGGGACTCAGACGCCTCCTGTCATTGAGGAGCAGCATCTGTGATGAGGTCACAGGTTGGATCTGCCCAACATGTGGCGAGCAACATCACGCGTCGAGCGTACTAATCGTCCTTGGGAGACGCTCCCCCGTCCATCTGCCTCCGTGGCGACCCCGCGCGTCCCCCACAGCGACGAGGAGGTGGGGAGAGGAAGACTCTCACTCAGTTCATTGACAGGTTGGTATTAAATCGCCCTCTGCTCTCTCCGTTTCTGGGAGGAATCGTTCTTCATCGCCTAACTTGCTTGAATAGAAACAAATAGAACTTTTGTCTCAGTGTTGTTGCTGGCAGTTCATAAGTTTAATTCCATTTGAAATGTATTTGTAATCCCCAAATAAAGCCCTACGTGTTGGTCTCCTGTATACGGTAGAGGAAGGATGGACGCCCCGCATTAAGACACACAGCCATCCCCTCGATGCAAGGCTCAGACTATATTGCAGCAATCATGCCATCTTCAATTCCTCCCAACGTCAGTGCGGTGGCAGCGGGGCTCAACACTCCACAAACCATTTCCTCTGCATACTGATCCCCATCCCTGTCGCTCTGAGGTTACCAGCAGAGGTGATGTGATAGATATGTTGCCTAGCGATGGATTCAGACTCAGCCTACAACACGGGCCCCAGAGACTTGGTGTTAGGATGCCTCTGTGACTTGTTTGACTATGTTTGAACAATGGGAGAATACGGCAGCGAGCCTACTATAGTGTTGTTGCAGAGTTTGTTTGAAAAAGAGGACCTTTGTTTGCGATTCCAGCTGACGGATCACACACTGACGCCTGCGTACGTCTTCACCGTTCTTCTGTTCCAGGAACGTGCTCCTGCAGCTCGGAGCACTTTGGTTATTTAATATTGATTGAATGCTCTGCTGTCGGCCTCTCCTGGAAGACACTTTGGATAAAATTCTTGACGTAAATGACTGAATGAAAATAAACATGCAGGACAGAAACACTTTGTTTTTCTCATTTCATTACGAAATCATGAAAACAATTACTCCAGCCCTTGTTAAAGCGAAGGAACGCAATTTATTTTAGATTAGTTTTTTTGCTCTGACGGCAAAAGATCAGAATCAGGCATCTGTGGCGGTCTCAGGCCTTATCGGCTCGTCCAATCAGATCACTCTTGCCCCTTTCACACCGCCGCAAAATCGGGGCTGGTTCCGGGCCAGTTCGGAGCTAGGGCCAGGGCTTTGGTTTCACACCGCCAAAGAACCGGCTCCGGCCCCTAAAAACCGGTTCAACTCTGGCCCCACTTTAGAGCTGGGCTAGAACTAGAACCGCTTTTACGCCGGGGGCAGGGGGCGGAGTTATCCGTACCTTCATAAACAGGAAGACCAACGAAGACCGGCATTTTTTAAAACACCGAAGTAAACAATGGACGTGAATCCGTGTATGGTTCTTTTTTGTTTTTTTCTGATTTTGTTTTAAATCGGAATATTCAAAGAACGAACCATACACGGATTGAATCGAAGACGAAATTGTTGTTGTTGTGTTTGAAACTGGCGCGAGGGTTCTTCTGCGTGCCTATTGTGTGGTGGTTCAACGCGTCAACGCGCCAACGCAGCTAGATGAGTCCATGTCCATGCAAGTGAACGGAGCGTTCCCTCTTCGTCATAACTATCAAACCAAACATCCTTCACATTCACCGAGCGAACATTATGAAAGTAAAATGCACATTTCTCGCTAAAAATGTTTCCATAAACGCATTTGATGGCGTAACTATGTTACTATTTCCACCCAGAATAAAGAAAGATGTCGGCCGTATGCTTCTGTCCAAGCTCACTAGCCGAGACGTTTGCAGTGACGTCATGACGTTGCTCACGCCGGCTCCATGGCTGGCTCTGGCCGGTGTGAAACCAACCGGTTCTTAACTGGGGTAAGGCTGGAACCAGTTTGGAACTGGCCCTAGCACCAGCCCGGAACTGGCTCTCGGTTCTTTTTGGTGTGAAAGCGGCATCTGTGGCGGTCTCAGGCCTTTATCTGCTCGTCCAATCAGATCACTCTGTGGCGGTCTCAGGCCTTTATCTGCTCGTCCAATCAGATCACTCTGTGGCGGTCGCAGGCCTTTATCTGCTCGTCCAATCAGATCACTCGGCATCAAATACTTTTTTGTTTTTGAGGGAGGCCTACTGGTCTCTCCCAACGGCTGTCCTGGATGAAAGGGAGCTCGTCACTTGGGTCTCCAGCAGATCAGTTCTCTGGACTGGCTGATTGTGGTAACGCACACAAAACAATGGGTCAACCTTTCAAATTCAAAAAAAATTCAAAACTTTATTCACATACTTACTTAATAACTTAATACTTATTGGATCAATAATTACTAATAACTTTTCCCTAAATTTCCCATCTGGGAATATCAATCAATAAGTAAGCGATCGCTGTCATGTAGCGATGTTGCTAATCCCATTTCTACCCCTTACCCCTTACCCTTACCCCTTCCCCTTCAAAACAAGGGGGAGGGGTAAGGGGAATGGGTAAGGGGTAGAAATGGGATTGGGCCTTAGAGTTTGACCACAGCGATCCATCCAGCTGCTGACCCCTTCTGACACTGTGAGTGAGTGGTGAGGCTGGTTCAACCTGTGCTCACTGATTACTCAACGAGCTACAGGTGTGCAGCCTCACCAGAGCCCAATCAGTCAGACCCAGGTGAGGCTGCGTCAAGCAGCCGTCATCCACACACACTCCACAGTCCGACACACACGATGTGACCTGCAACCGGACCCCAGGCTGCTGGGGCCAATCACGTGAGCCCCCTCGTGACTGGACGACGCACACGGTAAGAAGAGCCACGTTTACCATGTAGCATTAGCATCGTAGCATCCGCTGTTTACCATGTGGCGCTAGCATCGTAGCATTACGCTGTTTACCATGTGGCGCTAGCATCATAGCATTCCGCTGTTTACCATGGTGCATTAGCATCGTAGCATTACGCTGTTTACCATGTGGCGCTTGCATCGTAACATTACGCTGTTTACCATGGTGCATTAGCATCGTAGCATTACGCTGTTTAACATGTGGGGCTAGCATCGTAGCATTCCGCTGTTTACCATGTGGGGCTAGCATCGTAGCATTACGCTGTTTACCATGGTGCATTAGCATCGTAGCATTACGCTGTTTACCATGTGGGGCTAGCATCGTAGCATTACGCTGTTTACCATGTGGCGCTAGCATCGTAGCATTACGCTGTTTACCATGGTGCATTAGCATCGTAGCATTACGCTGTTTACCATGTGGGGCTAGCATCGTAGCATTCCGCTGTTTACCATGTGGGGCTAGCATTGTTTCTCGAGAACCTGTGAGGAGTGAAGAGAGGCTGATGGCCGCCGTGCCTCCTCTCCCGCGATGAACAAACCTGCACGAGAGAGGGGTTAAAGTTCACAACATGATGTCGCGTGTGAGGCCTTAGTGGCAGCAGTGGACTGTTCTACTCACAAGTTTGTTTCTATTAATCATTTATAATCCCATGGAAATAAGAATTGGTTGGTTTGCATTACATTCAAATTGAGAATTGAGTTGGATGCAATATGCAGCCTCACCACTAGATGACTAAACCCTACAGTACACCTTTAAACGTTCTCTAGAGGATAATAAAAAGAGCCGATGGCTGCTTTGAGCGGCGCTCAGTGACCATCGAAACCTTCAACATCCCAGGAGCCAGCTCATGTTGAGCCACACCGTTATGGAAAGCCAAGAAGGCCACAATCCGGCCCTAGAATGGCGCGGTAAAAGTGCAAAACCGCACGGAATCCGTACAGTTTTGAATGACTAATATTAAATGCACTGATTGTGTGCCCGTCTCCGATATGCTAGATACCTGGCATTTATTCAGTTCATGTTCATGTTATGTAATGTTATGGCCTAGCTGGCTACTGCATATCGAGAACAATCTGGGGATGAGGACATCCCCGAATATTGTCGGGTATTTCGCACACTGCCATCTCAATATATAGCCTAACATATACAAATATATCACTGTACTAGACACAAATGTATTTTCCACTAGCTAATGGTGGTCATTACATTGTAGTGAAACTAGTAAAGACAACACAGCTTTATGTTACAGCGAAACATGGAGGCACTGCAGCTCTGATTGGTTAGACAGCCTTCAAACTTAGTGGTCAAGCAAAGAAGAGGGAGGGGCTCGTTCTGCATACCTAATAGCCGGAGTGAATAACTAATAGCCGGAGTGAATGACTAATAGCCGGAGTGAATGACCAATAGCCGCGGCTATTAGTCATTCAAAACCGTACGGAATCCGTACGGATTCCGTACGGTTTGGAATTCTTGCCAAACCGTACGGAATTCTTGCCAAACCGTACGGTTTTGCACTTTTACCGCGCCATTCTAGGGCCGGATTGTGGCCTTCTTGGCTTTCTATACACCGTGGTCACTGACGGCTCATCACTAGCACGTGCATTACCCACAATTCAGTCTGCCTCCGTAACGCTAGCCTCTCTCCCGCTCTGATCCACATTCTCCTCGGCTCAAGGCCGTCCTGACGGTGAGAACCGGGAGAGGTTCGGTGTGTTCGGTCACGGGGAGCTGAGCGCCGTGTGGAACGGCTAAACCAGCCTGGGAGACAGCGATCGGTCGAGGAAGAGGAGCTTCTGAACCGCGGGCTCTCGCTTCATGTTGTCTCAGTGCCTCTGGTCTGATTGACAGGTCTCTGTCCTCCGGGGGGACGGTTCAGGACTGATTAGGCCTTAAGAGTCAAACTGCGGACGGATTCATAAATAATTGGCTTCCAATCCGATGCAGTGACTTGCGAGGCCCTTTGGTGGGTGCAGACGTCTATTAGATATGGCTTCCTCTGCTTCAATAGCTCTGTGTCGCCTGGGACCGCGGGAGGCTCCACCATCACCCTCAGAGCAGGCGGAGCTTTCAAGGCGTTTGTTAGGATTTAGACTAAGTTGAAAGAGCCAAACGAACTAGATTTGTGACAAGACTAAGCAAACACATTTATTGTCTGCTACTGCATTGCTCTGTTTACTTGACAAACGGTGGGAATAGCCTCTGCACAGCCTCAGTCCAAACGCTGTTCTGTAATAAGTTAGGCTACTATGCACCATAGACCAATCCGTTTTAGGATTTATTTATTTTGACAACCGGTTTTGAACACCGTTCTTTTTACATGACAAATGGTAACCGTTGGCCTCTGTGGCAGCCAGTTTCCTGCAGCTGTTGTCTGAATATGAACAGCATTGGTATCACTGTGAACCTTCCCATTGCCACCAGTCTTCAGCTGAGGGTTTTACTGTCAGTCGAAGGCAGGTAGCGCTGAGCCTCCTCTGGGGATTATGAACCACCCCTCAGAGCCGAGTCCAACCTCCCAGCCTTCAGATCGTGTCACTGGAGCTCGCTCCCTCGCCCGCTCTCTCGCTCTCCTCGCCCGGCGCTGTCACTGCAGGCCATGTTTGCGGATTTACCGCAAAAAATAATTAGCAGAGGAGCCCGGAGCCGAAGCGCGAGTGACTCTCTTCTGCCTCATCAGAAAGATTCGAACTGAGCGCTACATGTTACGTAAGAGCGGCTAAATTTACCGATGCTCTTTTTATGCAAAGCTTCCCGCCGCAAACTGTGATGTTCTGAATCGGAGGACGGCTTTGTTTCCCTCCGAGCCGTTTCATTCTATTTCTGTCGTGGAAAAACAACATTTCAACCCTACAAAGGTCATGCTGATCCAAATGGTTTCCTCAAGGAGGAACAATTACAATTATTTGTCCCCATGTCACTGGGAAAAAAAACAGCAATCCTCAATCACTGATTTCATTGTACGCGATTATTTCCTTGATTTGAGCCTATTTCAGTGTGTTGAGCCTCTAATCGTCATTTAGTAGGCTACTACAAGTCAGCCCTTGTGAATGGTTGTGTGTTATTATGCACGCAATTTTTAGATCATTGATAAAAAGTGTGTGTGTGTGTGTGTGTGTGTGTGTGTGTGTGTGTGTGTGTGTGTGTGTGTGTGTGTGTGTGTGTGTGTGTGTGTGTGTGTGTGTGTGTGTGTGTGTGTGTGTGTGTGTGTGTGTGTGCGTGCGTGTGAAGGAAGTATAAAAGAATAAGGTATTTTTTTCTGAATGGGAGATGAGTCTGAAACGTGCATCCTTACTCTGAATCCAGTGAATAACTCCACTCTACACACGTCACAGCTGGGATATTGTACCCTCTAACCTCTTTCTCAGACACTGACGTCTCTAGCATTGAAAACATTTCACAGAAATGTCCTCACTTCATGAAGAAGGACGCGCTGCGCACACAGAGTGCTTAACCCTTCCCTGGAACGCAGCATCAGATGTGCGACACTGAGCTGTCTCTTCATTCAGCTCATGTACACTGAGGCGTCTGCCGCTCCAACCGGAATAACATTTGCTTTGATGCTCACACAAAGCAAACATCAATTGCCTGCGTTGGGTCCTGAGCCCGTGTAGCACTAAACAGGTTCAGTGTCGATAGCAGACTACCAGCATTACGTACAATAACTCTACAAACAGGTGGTCAATGAGATGTTAAGTGTTTATTACGTTTATACGTTTCCTTAGTTCAATCGTGCGGCATGTGGCTCAGGAGGTAGAGCGGGTTGGCCGGTAACCGGATGGTTGCTAGTTCGATCCCCGGCTCCTCCTAGCCGAGTGTCGAGGTGTCCCTGAGCGAGACGCCTCACCCTGACTGCTCCTGACCAGCTGGCTGTCGCCTTTCATGGCGGAAACCGCCGTCGGTGGGTGAGTGTGTGCGTGAACGGGTGAATGTGTGGTTGTACATCGCAGTGGATAAAAGTGGCAGCAAAGTCCCCGATATGTAAATGTGTTACGCATTTTCCAGTTGCTCCAACACACGGCGCGACGGGTGCTCCATCGGCCCGTGCGCACGGGGAGAGCGCACGGGGAGGGCGTACGGGGAGAGCGTACGGGGTAGCTCCGAGGTCTCTGCACTCGATGTCGTGTCTGAACACACGGCGGAGAGCAGAGCAGCCCGGAGAACACTGGCTCCTGATCAAGTTTCTATTACCAGAGTCTGTCTCTCGGCTCCGCACAGCGCCCTGCCAGTTACCATGACAACGAACAGCAGACCGTTCCCTTTAGCCCCCCCCCCCCCCCCCCCCCCCCCCCCCCCCCCCCCCGACCAGGAGATGTGGGAAAATGTACGATCCTAGATTCTTCCTTTGGTTGGTTCGTACAGCTGGAGCAGCAGCATGTCACGCATTTTGATGTTTGTGAAACTCGTTGAAATTTGCTCCATTATTTATTTTCTTTGCTAGGCTAGGGCAATGCTAGGGCTAGGGCTAGTCTAGGCTAGGTCTAGGGCTATTCTAGGGCTAGTCAAGTCTAGTCTAGTCTAGGGATATGCTAGGGATAGGCTATCGAGATTCCCTGAAGTTAAACCAATAAGCCAGGCCTTGAGGGTATGAAGGATCTGTTGGGCCACAAGGTGAGCAGGTTGGGGCCTGGGTCTTCAGACGACCCTCTGGGAGTGTGGACCGGATTTAGCCCCCGGTCCGGGCCTTCTACGGCCAGGGAGACCCCACCTCCGCCCCATGGTTCAGTCTCTTTCAGCAGCTCATCATCACTCCTCTCTCTCTGCACAGAAATAGACTCAACCTCCACCTTACCTTCAGAGCGGCCGGACACTTTGGACCGAAGGGGGAGGGGGGAGGGGGTGACCTCTGACCTCTGACCCCTGACCCCCACACCTTGAGGTGTCAGCAGTGATGGAGGCCTTCAGATCTTTGGACTCCAGCTCTCTATATTTAGGGGTTCCATCGAGATTCGAGATTCAAGGGGCTTAAGTGGAATGAAGATGTACATTTACAAAGCACAAAAAGTAACACAGGATAGAAAAAAATCACAAAAAAATTGGAAAGAAAAAACATATTTCCAAGTCCAAGCCATAGAAAGACTTTTCTTTACCAGTCTCTCTGAACATTATATGACCCTCTGTCTCTCTGTCTCTGTCTCTGACTCTATGTCTCTCTCTCTCTCTCACTCACTCACTCACTCACTCACTCACTCACTCACTCACTCACTCACTCACTCACTCACTCACTCACTCACTCACTCACTCTCTCTGCCAAAGCACTTAAACTCGCTCCGTCCGCCTGTCCGTCAGACAGAATCCTTCATTTGCGGTCGTTTAAATATAATCAAGTGAGAAAGAAAGCGTCTGACCCCTGGAGCAGAAGGTCACTGCATGGAAAACAGCCCCGCTCTCCAGTGACCCCCCAGGGAGGGGCACTGGTTGTGGGTGGGGGTGGAGGTGGGGTTGGTGGAGTTGGGGGTGGAGGTGTCAGCCGCTCCGTCTGCGGTTCTCCTGCCTAAGTGTTAAGTGTAAGGTTAGCGTTGTTAAGTGTAAGGTTAGCGTTGTTAAGTGCAGCGTTAACAGGTGCGTGGAGCAGCCTGGTATGGTTGAGTTTCGGGGAGGGGGGACGGGGGTACGGCGGCGGTACAGCGGCGTCGGGTTTCCATGGCGAGGCCGTACTCACCGCAGGCATGTGTGGCGTCAGGTGGAGGATATTGTTCTGTCAGGTGTCGCCTTACCCCTTGAGCAATGGGGTCTTTTCCCGGAGGACAGATGCTCAACACGCAGACTCAAGCTCCACGTCTCTCTCTCTCCATCTCTCTGTGTACCTATCGTCTACAGAGTTAAGCATCTATTGAGGTCTATCCTTCCTATTGTCTGTCTGTCTGTCTGTCTGAGACCTGCGTGTTGAGGTGATCAGGACTCAGAGCACTGCTGGGCCAGGCCGGTCTTCAGACGGCAGGAAGCCAGCCGCTCCACCAGAGCCTGATTGATGCGCGGTCCAGTCATCGCGCCCACTATGGGACCCTTTAAATATTTAGGCCGTGTCAAACATGAACGGCCTGAGCATCGGGTTTCAGAAGCAGCCTCCCTAAATGGTCTCCTGAGTCGCACGGCGTTTGGTCCTCAGATCGTGGAGAAGCTCCTGAGTTAGCTTCAGGGAGCTCTTGGACTAGAACATCACGGTGTATCTGCACCAGATTCAGGATACACGGTGTAAGTGACTGATTATTTGAGAGAAAACGCTTTGCGTTGCTGTCCAGTTCCCTAAATGTTCTGGGAATGTTTTCGGCCTTAATTCTTTAGTTTTGCATTTACAGCTAGAGCCCAATACACCCAGACAAACTTAAGTTCTGCAAAATGATCGATTGCTGCAGAAAACCTTCCTCCTCCTCCTCCTCCTCTTTATGAGAATAACTCGATAGATAAATAAATGCTGCCCAAAACTCAGAGGCATAAAACCTGCAATTTTGACCACAATGAACAGACTGTTTCTTAAGATGCAGATTTGGTTGACTTTAACATTGTTCCACATTTAGGTTCAGTTATTTACCATTATGTATGACATGTACCACTTCATGATTATTTTAAAAAGATCAATGTCAAAGAAAATAAGTATAGATTTCAACCATAAACCATATCTTTCTTTCCAATGACTTTGCTCAGCCGTAAACACTGCCAAGTATAAAAGGTTAACACCAGGTAGTTTAATACAGGACAGAACAGGAGAATCCGATGTGAGTCGACAGCTCCATGAACTCAGGCAGAACGAAGGTTATGAGCACAGCATACTAGATGTTCATGATCATAGGGAGAGACACAAACAAATGACCGCATGAACGGAAAGTGCTTTCAGGATTTTTATTGAATATATTATATTTTTTTCTTTAATCAACATTGCACAGATTCCATTTTCAATCACATCTCATATTGCTGCCTACAAAAATGATATGAATGTAGAAAATCCAAAAGTTGGAAGGTATACCAAAAAGACGTAAGTAAGAAAGGAAAAGGGAGGAGGAGGAGGAGTAAAGGGTCTGGATGACGAGCTCCAGGACAGACACAGTGGGGTGGGGGGAGGGACACAAACACACATCAGTGGGACGCGTTCTTCCACAACAAAGCATCATGCAGAATTAACGCAAGGCTGGCCACAACTCACACGGACAACGCTGGGAAACCTCCTCAACCAGGGAGCAGCTGTGTGTTTGCTCATCATTAATCCATTTCATTTCCATTGCTGATCTATATTGAAGTCATGGAGGTCTAAGATGACTCGTTGTGATAAGAGCGTAAACACCGAGAGCTTAGAATGAACACCGAGCGCCCAGGGGAGCAGAGTGGGGGGGGGGGGGGGGCGTGTGCAGGCGGGGCCGAACGCAGCGTCGGTGAGATGTTTTCTAGACGGGACCACCCAGCGTGTGACGGTGGAATCACAGAGTTCTGCAGAGACGGGAACCACCGCTGCACTAGCGCTGTGACGGGACGGGACCTTGGCTGATCCAACTGCTCCACCTTGCATAGATATGTTGACTCTACCCTCTCTCTAAAGGTGTCCCTCCACGTAGAACCGCTACAGGGCGGCCCTCACGAACACCCTGGTGCTCCTGGAGGGGTCGTCAGGCTCCTCCGGGTCTGCTGGTCTGCGGCCGCTGGCTCTCAGCAGGGGGGGCGGGGGGCGTGGTGAGGGGCGAGCTGGCGACACTTGAACACTTCAAGAACATCAAGGTTGCATATGACATGCCTCTGCGTCACCTCAGTCCAAACACTGTAAGTTAGGCTAGTTCGTACCGTAGACCAATCCATTGTTAGGATTGATTTATTTTTACTTCATTGTTTTTACTGGAGTTTGAACAACAATAATCAGAAGGTGCTCCATAATCAATAGGCATGGCCTTATTGGTTAAATCTTTGAATAATACCACCTTGTCTAACATTAATGAAATAGTATTTTATCATCTCACATTCAGAGAGCTCGCATATCTGAGAAGACATAGAGGCAGGAAAACATAGAAAGAATGAAAGAAAGAAGGAAATGTAGTAACCCCCCCCCCCCCACACACACACACATGGAGACAACGGCAGGGAGACATGTGATGGCTGAGGGTCCGTCAGTTCTCTCCTGTCGTTCAGTCTGTTTGGTTGGACTCTAGATCGATAGAGAGATGCTGTATTCCTAAGACGTATTCGGTTGTTCTCCCTGTTGGCACTCGGTTGTTTTAGTATTTTCAGGATTGTGTTCTTCTCGTCACGAGGGCCTCTGTGCTTTAGAGATGTGCTATAATAAATACTTAAGGTAGGGAGGGATTTCATCCTCAACGTAATGCAGACAATTCCCTGTCTCTAGAAGTTCTGGCTGACTGGCCTGATTGATTGTGTTGTGTTCGTCGCTGTAAGTCCCTTAGAGTGCACCAAGAAGCCACTCGTAAACTAGCCCTTCATCGAGTGAAACCACCCTGAAGCTATGCACTACAATTATCTGATTCCTCACTCAACTTTTGTGTTTATTTTTCGTTTCTTAATTTCTTTCTAGTTTCTTCCAAAGTGGTGGGCAACGAAACAAAACAATAAAAACGAATTTGTTCTCCTAAAGCTGCAACAGTGCAGATCAGATTGCAGCGGTTTAACATCAACAACATTTGGCTAGAGTTTCAGCCTTAGAACTCCTCGATATACTTACAGGAACTTGTTTGATTAGAAAACCATCGGATGGTTCTAAGCATATTAGGGTCTGACTTAATAACCGGACGGCACCGTCGTTCATCAGGAGACGCAGGGAGGACTGCTTGTGAATCCAAATGTCTCGTGATTAAACTTTCCTCTGCATACTTTTTTTGAATAATGTTTGAATTTTTAAGGTGTCCTGTTTTCCTCTCCACCAACGTCCTCTGAGCGCAGACGGAGGCATGCTCTGCCTCTGTGTTTGAGACGTCTCGGTGGACTGAATGCATGTGAAGGTTTTAGAGAAAAGATCATCTTCACAATCCTCTGATAATTAATGCTGGTCGTCAAGCAACGCAAACAGTTAGTAGCATCTTTTATGTAAACAATTGCGTGTTATTTTTATTTTGCTATTAATAATCAGATTATCATCCAATATATTAGAACCCAAACACCATTATGCTATGCTCAGTATTCCATATCTTTCTTGTGTTCCAGTACGTTTTTCTGCATGTGATTGGTGGATTATAATTAACTAAATATTAAATATATAGTGTCATAGTCAACGATTCTCCAAAAGTGATCTTCTCATCTGATTTCAGTTGTGTGGTTTAAGGTCGTTAACGGAGAGCCAGAGTGCTCGTTCCCCTTTTGGTCTCGGGGACTAATTGGTCGAGAATCGGGGGGGAGAGACTCAGCCGTAACCCGGGAATCAGGCGGCCATTTAATCCTTTGGGGCATAGCACCCTGTCACTGTACGTCTTCTTAACGGGCCTGTATCTGACACTGACAGGCTCAGATTATATTCTAACGTTATAGAAAGGAACCCTGCAGGGAAATAATCCTTTTTAATTCACCTTTGGCTTGATCCGGTCTGATTGTTATTGTGTCCAAGTCTCTCTCTCTCTGATAAGTCTCGCGAGACTTCAGTAAGAGCTGGAGAAAGAAGAGTTTGTGTTGTTGGAGGAGATAAAGTGTTGCTTAATATTGTCTCAACGATTTGGGTGAAGGAGAGTTTAGATTTGAATGATTATAAGGACATTTCTCACAACAAGATTTCAGAGAGATAATTATCCTTGAGCGAGACTTGGTTGCAATAACAAGCAGATCGTAGATGGCGAAAGCTCAAAATGAAATCCTTTATAAAGACTACAAGACACAAGCCACAGTATTTGATGTTCTATTTTATGAAACAGGCCTTTTTATTCCCCGAATTGCAAATGTTGTGAAAATAACTAAAAGCTCCATCATAAATCCCCTGATGTGGTTTCACTTGCTTGAGGAGATTTCCATCCCGACCCTGAATTCTGTACGACTATACATTCTAGTCTGGGTCTCTAGGTATTAAGATCAATAAAGTCCATTATATTTCCAACCAAACACAAAAACTCACATCAAACTTTATTTTGTAACCGTGTTATATAGGGGGCCCAGCACCCTGGTACTGTGCTGTCCAATGGGGCGGCCAGGAGGTGTGGCCAGTCCAGCCAACAGAAAAAGATATACCGCAACACTTTACAACAAGGGTACACTAATGAGCCATCGATAAGTTTAGTTATTGCACTATTAAGCATTGACTCACGTTAATTAACAGTTAACTAATGGTAGTAGTAAAGTAGTAAAACCTTTACTAAGGGTGTTAACCCTAAACCTAAAGCACTAACCCAACCCCTAACCATAACCCCCATGCTAAAATAATGCTTATCACTGCATAAACTAATGTCTATTAACGGTTTATTAATGTACCCTTTTCATAAGGTGTTACCAAATATATTTATCCATCATTTTGAACTGCCTTAATGTGATCACAAACTAAGTTCAAATTGACACAACTGATATGTACCTCCTCATTATGACATCTAAAACGTGTTGCAGTCACCTCCACACTCGTAAACCCCTAAAGTTTACAAAGACAGCTTCAGACCAAAGGATGCTTCTGGAACCAGGAGAGTGGCCGGCGATTGCCAGCGCTCCGGGTCGGGAATGACGTAGAGCACAAGGTGTGACATTTATGATGGGATGGTTAACAAAGCCCCCGCTGCCGTTACCATGACCACAGAGGATGCTGAGCAGCAGTCCTCTAGCGTTTACGACAGACTGCCTCATCACCGGCAGACACAGACAACACAGCGGGATGAAGGTTAGTAACAGTCAAAGAAAGGAGAAGGAAAACTCTCAAAAAGTACTCTATTTTCACATCAGAGACACACACGTATAAACATCTGCGTATTTACATTTTGTTCTATTCAGTGTGCAACTATTATGTCACGACAAGTTCCAGAAGTCCACAACAGACAGGGTTTCACCTTTGGTTATGTAATTATCAAGGCTAGGTTTAAAAAAATAGAATAGAACACACCTCCATGTTACTTTGCATACAATTAACTTTAACGTGGAAACGCCTCAGCCAGCAGCTGGCAGCTCTACATTTTGCATCTGAGAAAAGAAATGAGAAAAAGTTCTTCATCTTTAGATTCATCTTTGAGCATCGAATGCCCAGGATTTTCCACCACCTCTGTGATAAAAGTAAATGTGGCAGAAAATCATGTTTGTCTACATGTGCCTGACATCTTTGTTAAGGTGGATCGATTTGTAAGGAACGTGTTTTATGGACTGCGTTGCATCAGTCGCCCGGATATGTCTTGTATTTCTCCCTCTCGCTGCTCTCTCCCCACCCTTCGTTGTACTATCGGTTTGTCGTGGGAATCTGAGTTATGAAATGGTGAGAAACAAGAGATTGGCGAGCGCGTGTTTGGTTGAGGATACAAAACAAGATAAAAATAGATCCAGTCATACTGCTTACTGCGCACGTGCAGCGAGAGCTATCCCGCTGCCGGCTAACCAAGACACCTACGAAGCAGACCCAGGAAAACATGTCAACATTACACCCAAACATAGTTCTCTATCATAGTAAAATATTCACATCTCTCTCCCTTTACGACACACTGGTTTCACGTAAAGAAAGAAACACCTTTGAACTCGTATAAGTCTCTAAACATCGTCTCTTCGTACATCTGCGTATATATTTCTGTGTTAGTTTAAGGCAATCGTTTGGGCCGTGACTCACTGTTCAGCTCCCAGCGCTCAGAGCTCGTCTCCATTCAGAGATCCTCTCTGACTCTTTTCCCAATAAACGTCCTCCATCTTTCCGGTGTCCACTGGCTCTCAGGATGACCGGTCACAAAGCTCTGCTCGTTCTCCGCAGTTTCCAAGGACGGACGGACGGACGGACGGACGGACAGACGGGGGGGGGGGGGGGGGGACACTGCTCCGCTGGGTACACTGCAACAGAAACAGGAACAGGAAGGGCATCTAATCAATCATCATTCTAGGCAGGAAGCGACAGTGTTGCATAGCCCCCCCGCCCCCGAAGCAAAGCGCTGGCCCAGTGGCTGGCCGTCCTCACCACGCCCTGCCGGCCTCGGGGACCGGCCTCGAGGACTGGCCTCGGGGACCGGCCTCGGCATCCAGGGCCTCTATTATGGGTAATGGGGCCCACACTGGCCCATTAAGCCTCGTTCATGATGTCCTGAACACCCTGGTGTCCACACTTCAGCCCTCCGCTCCGGGGGTCCCGCTGTTACCGGACATTAACCCCGGCACCCCGCCCTGATGGGGGGCGTGCACGTTGTTAGGAGGGGTGTGCGTGTGTTTGTGTACGTTTGTGGGTGCGTGCATTTGCTGTTGACGCACATTGTTGGGAGTAGTGTGTTTGTGTGTTTGTGTGTGCGTGTCTGTGTGCGTGCATGCATGTGAGTGCATATGTGTGCGTATGTGTGCGTGTTTGTGCTTATTTCCACAGGCCTATCTCCCAGGGTCTTCCCCCCCTTTTTGACACACGTATATATTTTAAATGTAGGATTCCGCAGCGGAGCGTCATGTGAATGATTGTCATGTGTGGCTGTCAGTGTCTGCGGTTATTGAGACGCGTGCGGACGCGACAGCCCTGCGTATAAGCAGACCAGCTGGTGTATAATTCTCCACCTCGATAATTTGAGCATCTCATACACGCGTCTCTGAGGAGTTGCAGACATTCTGTAGGCAATTACTGCTTCAGCCGGCGCAAGGCAATTACTACGACAGTCTGAACACAGGATCCGCTCTGCTCGTGGCCTTATTCGCTGCTTCGCTGGTAAAAATAAAGACAAATTAACAAAACAGGTCATTTGCTTTAAATGTGCCACATATGCCCGGTCACAAGCACTTCAACAACCTGCGTTCCTCCTCTCCACCGACGTGGAGCGAAGGCACACTTCAGCAGATACCATCTCCACCTGTAGGTAAGGCCCAGCAGATCTGAATCACCCATAGTCAAGGCTGAGGGTAATGGGGAGTGCCGGCTCTGATCATCACTGTGTTTGTGGAGGGGAGGAACCCAAACAAAGGCACTACAACGTGGCTGCTTGTTATGACTCTACTGCAGTATTGTGAGCAGGAGACGCACGCCTTGCTCTGCCTGGCTGCTGATCACCAACATGCAGCTGCACACGGTGCAACGCGCTGCTCTGTAATACTGGGATCACGGAATGAGGCGACGGTTGGCGATGAGAGACGTTGGCTTGGTGTCATAAGTACAATATGCATTAATGAATTCAGCGTGTTAAGGGGAGGAATGGGGGGGCGCCGGTCTCTCTTGGTGACGCAGACCGAGTGACAGTGGAGTAGAGAGGTCAGCAGCCTCAGGGCACTTGGCCAACAGTCACTAAGTGTATTCTTTATACAATGAGTAGAACCGTGGTATTGATTCTTCCACAATATGCATTTTGATGCAGTCATAGACGCTGTCTGAAGTGTACGATTTAAAACAGAAAGTTTTGAGATCAGGGTGCAGAGAGGACGATGTCTCCGCTACACCTCCGGGAACAGGTGTGGGAGAGTGTAGCAGCCGTTGTCAACATCACCCCGGAGGGGATGCGTGCTGATCGATCCGCTCTTATCTTCTAACAATAATCTCCAGCGGAAACATAGTGCGGTCCCGCGCCCTGCGGTCCTATGTGTCTGAGGCCCTATGGTCTGAGGCGTCTGGGCTCCGGTGTCCCCGGTCTGTATACAGCCGGCCGACGGTCCTCTGAGTCGTCTCTGCTCCAGGCCCGCTGTCCTCACAACGCTACGAACCCTGACCCTGCGTTTCCATTAGGAAAACGTTCCAGGGCATTGTCCGAAATAATGCCGCCTCCCTGCTTCAAACCGGTTGAGTCTGGTCTCAGCGCGTTGTGTAAACACGTTCTGAATCTAGATACTATCAAAATGCAAAAACGGTCGTAGAATCACGATCTTCCTCTGGTGTAAACGGCGCCATGAGCTCTCTTGAGTTGATTAAATCGGAGCGGACTATCAGAACAGATTATGCCGGCCTGAAAGGGTTTTTCTTGCCGAGTTCTTCCGTGCAGAATATGGTTTTTAGGTTATGAATACCCAGTCACAGACTTCAATCCCGCTGACATTAATGTACCAGAAATGTAATCGGTTCTCTAAAAATAGCCGTTCCAACAACACGGCCGTTGTTTCCACAACCACAGAAGTCAGCGTCCTCTGAAAGACTCCTGGACTACGTAAACAGACAAACAGACAGGGAAGGACTTCTGAGCTCAGGCCACGAGGGGATCAAAGCAGGCTGAATAGAATTCCTTCAGTCGATTTCTTCAACTGTTATCGATGGCATTCTTTTAAAGATCATCTAACCCAGGTTTCTCTCCAGCTTTCTGCTTTCTCCTTCTCCTCACTTACCGAGATCATAACTAATGATACTATCCACGTTCAAGATTAGGAATGAATTCCTACTTATATTCAAGGCTGACAAATGCAATCTCTAATAGTACCACCTGATACTGGCAATATGAGATCAAATAAACAACATATATAATAAGTCCTTGTTGTTCAATAATGACCTATCCAGCCCTCAAACAGTACAACCTCCTCATTGCAATTTAAAAGCCAAAATTATTGAAAACGTGATGAAGACACAAATTCATCAATAAAACGACTGAATTAAATTTGGTTCCTAGTACATGCAGACTGTAATCATTAATTCAGTCCCTACACCACCTTTTTTTTGATTGCACAAAAAGCTGCTCATCCGAATTGCTGCATAATACGTGATATTATATGAATACAAATGGTCCTAATGCTACTACCCCCACCACCACCATCATCAGTGAGGTCATTATTGTTATTAATGTTAAGGATGCGTCCTCGTTGATAAGCACCTGTTCCCTGTTGGAGCGGTTCAGTTCAGAACACGCATGTACACGTGGTCACCTGGCGCCCCATTCTCAAGAGGAGCAGGTCATATCTCCACCATGTTGGATCACACGTTCTTCCCTCGCACGCCCCAGCGCTCGCGCTCTCTGTTGTCTTCGTCCTCCTCAGCTCTGCTCTTTATCTCCGGGAAACATGAAGTCACTGACCGCACAGCGAGTGTGCCTTCCAGTGAACCGCACACACACGCGTGCCTGACCCGGCTATCACCAAACCCCTCTATCGGGTCCACTAACCACTCTCCTCTCTCACACACATGAGTGCGTCGTTCCTGCCGGGGAAGGGATAGCAGAGATGCTGCCCACTCCCATCTCTGTGTGCAGTGAGTGTGTTGAGGAAGAAGGAGAGCGAGCGAGGGCGAATTAGTAACCCTGTCTTATATCTTTTAATATGAGAGACTACTCCAAATGGCTGATAAGAGGAATGAGCGATTTGGAGAGACTAGGATGTGCTCTGCTTTGAGTGTCGGCGTCACTCAAGGACTCCAGCAGGTTTCAAAGTAAACCGTGTACAGCTTTGAGCTGACGTCCTTTGTTTGTGCCGAACCCCCTGGGGAGAGCCCAGCGTATCCACGGCCACAAGTCCTTCAGCGTCTGACGCCGTGGCTTTGGTTCGTCCGGCCGGTGAGAAGGCGCAGCCGTGAATAAATGAACTCACACAGATGTCCCCTGCCAGCCGAAGATAGCGGAGGTCTCCTGCTACGTCCGACAGTGTGGAGGAACACCTCAGATATTACCGACACCTTCATGGATTTAGGTCAAATAACAGAAGCAGGTAATCCAGGGGTTTAGAGTCAACTCTGCAAATCAGCAGCTAGGTGGCCCACTTCCATTGTGGTTCCAAAGCACATAAGGCGGTGCCAATGTGTAACATTTCAACTGGCTTGCAGCTGAAAACAGCCTGGACATATCTGTAGTCAGTGCTGATTGATACTAGATCAATAATGCTTTTATCCTACGACATCCTATGACTGATATATTCGACAAATTCGACGAATCTGTCCATGGGGGCTGGTCAAACTTCCGAAGCAGAACAACAAACTAATGTGTTTCTAGCAAGAGTTCTAGAGAGGAGGATGGATGTGTTATCACCATGGTTACCACGCACAGCAGCCCTGGGATGCTTTAGCTCGTACATGTTGTTGAATTTGAGCGTCATAAGCCAGGGATCATCGACTAGGTTTCCTGTTCTGGA
This sequence comes from Gadus morhua, assembly GCF_902167405.1. Taxonomy (NCBI): domain Eukaryota; kingdom Metazoa; phylum Chordata; class Actinopteri; order Gadiformes; family Gadidae; genus Gadus; species Gadus morhua. The sequence goes on along the minus strand of NC_044061.1, from coordinate 1,357,665 downwards.
ATAAGAAGCCATGACACTGGGCTCAGAACGTTAGGCTGAGGATTGGCCTTCCAGAAGTGTATTGTATTATGATGTTATTATATTATATTGTGTTCTATTTAGAACCACACACCTAGGGATGGATTCACCTGCTCTACTGTGACACCTCAGGAATCATCAATCTATGGTGGTTAAGTTGATTCCTATTTTACGCAGATGCTGTCTCAAAATATAAACAATTAGCTCACATTATTTGCTCGGCTCCTAGAAACACAAATTATCTGACAGGATGAAAACCCTGTTTGGCTCTGACTAATGCCTGGAACGTAATCAGTCGATCAGCGCGGTTAAAATGAGATTAATATGGAGTGCAGACGTTGCCTTTCTGCCCCAGTAATCAGGGAGGGTCCTGCCAGGGGAGACGAGGTCCCATCTGAGAGCCGGCAGCCAGACTGCCTTATAGATAACTGATTAATACTCTACATTAATGCTTCATTCACTTATGGCTGTTGTAACCAACTATTTGCTGGAAAATATACTTTATTTATTATGGACATATTTAGAAGTCTGCATATTTCCCAATGAATGTTACTTTTGAATTTGCAATAGTGACAATCTGTCATAGGCCTATATTATGATATTGAAGATCATAGAAGACGTGATTAAAACAAAAATATACGGTTCTGGGTTCACTGGCACTTTTAGTTCAGCAATAAGACACACTTTTCTCTTTCCTGACGTAATCCTGAGAGGGCCTCATGGCCTTAGCCGGCTCTGATCAGTGGAGTCTGTCAGCCCGTGAGATGCGGTGCGCTCTAAGCCCTGGGTTGGTTCTACACGGTTCTTCAGTAAATCTTCATGTGACTCCATGGCCTTGTGGCGCATACCTCCCCGCTCCGTCGTAGTATTGCTGTACAATTCGCTGAACGTTGAACGTTCGAGCTTTTATTAACATACAATGTGACGACGTATGAATAAACATGACGATGAGATGAATTATTCCAGTAAGTCGCGTCAAACCAAAGATCATCATCGTCGTCTGTCGTTGCCTTGAAGCGCTTGTGGTGTTCTTGAAATATCCGGGGCTTAGCCCTGAGGGAAAGGGAAAATGCGCGTACAGCGCACGACAATTATTTTTGTATGCTTGATTGCAAATGCACATTTTTCATAATGCTTTACCTAAATACACAAAATGTGCAGTTTATTATAGCTTTAAATAGCTACCTGACTGCTGTGCTGCTAATCCCCAGACATCTAAAGTTTTCGATTAATCTCGATTAATCGCCGAGTTAACTATGACATTAATGCGATTAATCCTGATTAAATATTTTAATCGCTTGACAGCACTAAATAAATATATATATATGTATGTATGTATGTATGTATGTATGTATGTATGTATGTATGTATGTATGTATATATGTATGTATATGTATATGTATATATATATATGACTTGGGATAGGATAGGTTAATTCACTTGAAGTGGTAAACAGTCTGGTTATGTTTTTAAACCGTTGTTTGTTTCTAGTTTAAAGCAAGCAAAAAAATAAAATAAAAACGAAAGTTGATTATTAATATTTTTTAAAATACGATTCGGGGATAATTACATAATGTCGGGGGCTTTAGCCCCGAATGAAACAGCTTAGTGACGCCACTGGCGTGAGAGTAGAGCTGTACAGAAGGGACCGTCGCTGAGGTGTAGCGCGGACGCTAAACATCGCTCCGACGGCAGAGAGGCGCGGAGCGACGCACCACGAGAGACGGAGCGCTGGGGATCTGTGGGCGGGGCGCCGCGGCTTCCTGCGCGCTGACACTAATCCAACGGCAGCAGGGAGCTGATGCTTCTTGCGGCTTCTTGCCTCACACCCCTGCAGCGTTCACACACACATGCATCAGAACACACACACACATGCACGCTGGCTTCTCAGAACACACACACGTGCACGCACGCACACTGGGAGAGAGAGAGAGAGAGAGAGAGAGAGAGAGAGAGAGAGAGAGAGAGAGAGAGAGAGAGAGAGAGAGAGAGAGAGGGAGAGAGAGAGAGAGAGAGAGAGAGAGGGAGGCTCATGCACAGAGGACCAGGGGCCTGATGCTAACGGTACGACTGCAGGCCCATCTGATGCTACCTAATCCCTGTGTGATCGTGTGTGTGTGTTAGTCCTCGTCTTGTTACGGCAAGGAGAGTGCAATAGATCGTATCCATTGCACTCTCATTGATGTAAAGGAGGAGGGAGGGCTTGGAGTAATGGGGGGGCTCATTCAGAGAAACCACCGTTTGGCTCGGCCCAGACTCAGTATCCAGTTATATATGAGACGCGTCTCAGAGCCAAGCACACACAGGCCGACCAGAACGTGTCTCCAGTGACCCATCGTAATGTAATCCCACCAGGTCTGTGTAAATACAGTGCATTAAGACGCCACTCTGCTGTCATGGCGCCCGTTTTAAAGTGAAGAAAGAGCCCCGATGTTTTCCAGGTTCAAAAAGTTTGAATGTCGAATGTTTTGATAATGTATTCTTATTGAAGCCTTGCAGGGAAATGGCTTTGCATACTTTGAAGCTGCAATTTACTGAGGCCAAACCCAGGGCACGCAGAGGAAGTCAGATAGCATCATGCAGACTCTCCCCCCTTCCTCAGAACATCTCTCCTTTAGTCTACGTGCGTAGACACCAAAATGGTTAGGATGGACACACACACGCACACTCAGGCACGCACACATGCACACACGCGCACATGAATATATACTAAGGCACAAGCACACATGTGTGTAGGTTCATCTATAATTAAATAAATGTAATAAAGTAAAACTGCAAACCTATAGTATTGTTAAGTGTGCCTTCCTTGTAATAGCTCCGCCCTGTCTGATGATTCGCTCGTTATTAGTATCTGTAAGGAGATCAGAGTGCGCCGTGCCGTTGACTACACATCTGTTCCCTAACTCTCCAGAATACGAGGCCTGGAGGCCGAGCCACGCTCTCTCAGCCAGACGTCTGCTGCCGCAACGCAGCACAACAACATGGTCGTTATGACGATCAAATCAACATGACATCCATCGAGATGTGGCGGATCACTGATTGGTGAACTGATCTGATCCTCTACCGTCTTTGGAACTCAGTCTGTTAGTTCTAGATTCCCAACACTGCAGGCACAGCAGATACGCCTGTGACCTCTGACTAAACCACTGACTGATCACCGGGTAACATTCCACACATCATACATACATACACGAGTTACCAAGCGAAAGATCTTAACGATGTCGAGGTGTTTCAGCCTGTATTGTTCCTTTAAGAGCCCTTAAAGACACACAGAATAGTACCATGGAACCTTCTAGTGTCATATGTAGGTTCCTAAGGTCGCTATGAGCGAGCAGGGCATCTCTAAGTGTGTGGTTGTTTTAATGTGTTTCTCTTCTTAAGAAGATATCCAGAACCAAACAGGAAACACTGCGTAGTTCCGTCCAGTTAACGGTTTCTCCCTCCAGACGTTCTGCTGTGGGTCTTGTACTGAAGGATGCATCATGGCATTACCTGCTATATTGAGAGGATTTTAGAGCGCTGGAGACTTAGTAGTTCTGTAGATGTCAAAATCAACAAAAATATATCGTAACCTAGGCTACATATAAGAAGTGGCCGTTTCAAACGCGTCTCCCCATGATAACAAATAACCTCATGATTAATGACTGAACGAGACAGAAAGAAGAATCTCTCTCTGTCAGCAGTTTCCCGGCCAAGTCTCAGCCCCGCTCAGCCTGTTAGTGTCCCAGCCCTCTTAACTAGCGGTCCGTACGCCAAGACTCTGAAAGCAGACACCCTGGCCCAGCTAGCTAGCTAGCCTCTCCCTGCTGCTGCTACCATCCAGCTGCTAACCACAGCTACGGCCGCAGGCCCACATCAGCCTGAGTTAGCTCCTGAGTTAACTCCTGAGTTAACTCCTCTCCATAATTCAGTCTGAAGTTTCTGTGGTGAGCCAAGGGCCAGGCGAGGTCGCACCCACCTAGACCAATCACAACGGAGAACCACTCTCCTGGTCAAGTTGCGGCCTCTCGTTGGATTTAGAGCCGATATTTCTGGAGATATTTTTCCAGCTTCAACATCAGAGACCAGACTTAAAGAGGCAGAACCCAACCGGTTCACTCTGGAGTCGGTCTGTTGCTAGCGAGGGCCACGGATTACGACAGCATGTTGTTCCCCTCATCCCACCTAAAGACACGGAGTGACTGGAGACTCAGGGGAGCAGCGCACAGAAAGACCACATATACCACATAGATCTACATAGACCACGTAGACCACATAGACCACATAGATCTACATGGACCACATAGATCTACATAGACCACATAGACCACATAGACCACATAGACCACATAGACCACATAGATCTACATAGACCACATAGACCACACATACCACATAGACGAGACATATATGAAAGTCATAGTATTCCATAGATCTATTGAGCATTTTGAAGATTGAATCTTCTACAGAACCAGAATGAGTTCCTCTGCTTGAAGAAGACACTAAACTATAAACTCTAAGCATTGATTATGTTAACAGGCAGCCACTGGCTTTGGCTTCGAAGGAATGCAATCACAATAACGTTCTCTCTCTCTCTCTCTCTCTCTCTCTCTCTCTCTCTCTCTCTCTCTCTCTCTCTCTCTCTCTCTCTCTCTCTCTCTCTCTCTCTCTCTCTCTCTCTCTCTCTCTCTCTCTTCCCCCCACCTCCATCATCTATCCATCATATTTCTATTTAATAATGTAAGTAAATGATAATGTGCTCGAACAAAGAGCCAGACAGACCCAAGTCTTTAAATCACAGAGTAACAGCCACGCTGGTTATACGGCCGGCCTCCGATGGAAGATAACACATAATGTACATATTTAGAAGTCTGTCTGTAAATAGCCCAGGGAGACGTGATCACATGTAGAACTCTGCATCTGAGGGGAGGTGCCAGGGAATGTGATTTACAGCCCCGCTCTGAGGCCGATAAATCACCCTGACGCGTCTCAGATGAAAACAGATCAGTCGTCGTGGACAGGCCCGACCCCCAGCCCTAGAGCTGCTGTTTGTTTAGCTGCTGGTCCACCACCACAGAACGATAATCATAAGGCTGCAGGAACCAGCCTCGCTTTGGGAGGACAGGAAGTACCAGAATATCACAAGGCAACACACAAACACACACACACAAGCCTTCATACACACTCACTCACATACATATCTATGCAAACACGCACACACACACACACACACACACACACACACACACACACACACACACACACACACACACACACACACACACACACACACACACACACACATCCCAGATATACATTTGTAAATGCTCATACAGGTATACACACACACACACACACACACACACACACACACACACACACACACACACACACACACACACACACACACACACACACACACACACACACACACAGGCTGTCAACAGGTGGACATTGACTCCTTACATGCACACTTCAAACTTGCAAAAATAAATGTTTCAATTGTTTCTGCAAACTAGGAGTGAATAGAACGAGTTGTCTGTCCTCTGAGCACTGCAGCAATGTTGTGTTGAGATCATGTGTTTAGTTAAAGGCTTTGTGGGACTCTGGGAGATATGCCCTACAGATGTCTGCAAGAGACGGGCACGTTCAAAGGTCGGGAGGAAAGAATCTCTCACTACAAATCCCGTCTCTGAAGGGAGGGTGAAACAACGGGTTGGTTAGCACAGGTGATCTAAACTAGGTTTAGATAATCCCTTTGGAAGACAAAGACGTGTCTGTAGCGACAGCAGGCAGAAGCCAATATCATCAGAACAGTTTGGACTACATTAAGGAAGTGAAAGGTTGAGTGAAAATGAGTTACTTATAAAATGTCACTTCCTTCAATATTAAATGATGAAGAAACCGTCTTCTGAATTAATTCATGAATCTCTGCTTCCCTGGGAGGATTTCAGATGTTCTCAGAGTCTGAACCCTCTACGCATGCTTTAGGGAAAACCAGTTCAAACATCTGTCTGTCTGTCTGTCTGTCTGTCTGTCTGTCTGTCTGTCTGTCTGTCTGTCTGTCTGTCTGTCTGTTTCTCTTATTCTCCCTCTGTCCAGCTCTTTCTGTCTGTCTCTCTCTCTATCCGTCTGTCTGTGTCTCTAACACACACACACACCACTGCGCTAGTTGTGGGCAGGCCTTGAGGAGTTTCCATGACGACGCTCTTCCACAATGCACACTGCTTCTGTGGGCAAGGTGCTCTAAGAGTGAATGGACCTGTTATGTTTTGTTATAACATTCGGTGAATGAACCTGTTATGTTTTGTTATAACAGTCGGTGAATGAACCTGTTATGTTTTGTTATGATATAACAGTCGGTGAATGAACCTGTTATGTTTTGTTATGATATAACAGTCGGTGAATGAACCTGTTATGTTATGTTATGATATAACAGTCGGTGAATGAACCTGTTATGTTTTGTTATGATATAACAGTCGGTGAATGAACCTGTTATGTTTTGTTATGATATAACAGTCGGTGAATGAACCTGTTATGTTTTGTTATGATATAACAGTCGGTGAATGAACCTGTTATGTTTTGTTATGATATAACAGTCGGTGAATGAACCTGTTATGTTATAATAGTCGTCAAATGAGTGTTATGTTATGTTATGATATAACAGTTGCTGAATGAACCTGTTCTGTTGTGTTTGTATAACAGGACCGCGTATTAGTATTTGCTTGTTGACTTCCAGGTTTGGGTTTAATGTGGTCAAACCCTCCTTACTTGCATTGACAAATAATAATAATACATAATAATTGCATTAATAAGGTTATTAATGATAATTGTTATAATGATACTCTTAATAATAATCATAGTAAATAAACTAATGAATAAAGGTCCCCCCCCCCCCCCCCCCCCAGGCGATATGAGAGAGGCATTGCATCCTCATGTCTCCCCCCCCCCGCCCATCTCCAAGCCATCCAGCCAACAGCAGGGCTCTCTCTCATGTGTCAAAATAGAACGCGCTCACCTCTGTGTGTTACACCCATGTTGGATAACTACACAACACTCCCATGTGATGTAGAGGGGAAAGTAGCGTCCAAATCAGTCAATAAGATACACTATTCAAGGAGAGGTCTGACTGATCTCCTTCTGAGTGTCGGCAGGACCGGCGGCTTCAGGATGTGGTTAACACTGGTTGTGTTTGTATGAATAATGAGGCCCTCACGTCCCCCAGATGTTAGAGAGACAGATGTGTTTCAGAAGGCCCGATCTTAAATCAACAAGCCTTCCTGAGGGTCACTTTGGCCAAACATACGACCGAGCAGAGAGCTGCTCTGCTGAGCGGCAGCAGAGGGTCGTCATTCTTTAGGCTCCTGTTGCCAGCGTCCTGTTTGGGACCGGGCCGCCCGGCGCGACTCTGACACACTTTTTCCAAACAGAGTTAAGACATGGAAAAAGCAGTTACAGAAGGAACACACATTACACACACGCTTCTAACACAGGAACTACACACACACACACACACACACACACACACACACACACACACACACACACACACACACACACACACACACACACACACACACACACACACACTTACTCTCTCTTTCTCTCTCTTGAGGATAGTGCTTTCCATAGACAAATAACTCCTATCACAGATTCCAGCTTTTGTTGCCATGGCAATGATTACACTCAGCCCAAACACTCCTATTCACTGTGTTCCATAACTTCCCCCACCCCTTGGGCATTAATATTCTAATAGTATTCTTGATCAGGTTTGATGGGATTCGAAGCAACAACGGAGAGCCTGGTACACACAGGCACGCACGCACGCGCACGCGCACGCACGCACACGCACACCCAGCCATGCATGTGGAAGGATTGCCATTACTCTGAACTTCAACAATTGAAAAAGGGTTTCCATGCGTTGTCTTCTCTGCTGTATTGTTGAGCCGCGGATGATTGACAGGCCAACTGCAGCACTCCTGCAGCACACAACAAGGAACCAGGTTCCTTTGAATCACTAAACCTCCTCCCTGCAACAGCAGTAAACGCTTCATCTATTTTTAGCCTCCAACGTACAATTCTTCAGCTGGCACTGAGGGGAGGTGTAGAGTTCCAATTAGCTCACCGGAGAGTCACAGGCAAACATTGAGATAACTAATAATAAGGCTCTCCCCTGATGTTGGTGTAGACACAACTCTCCCCACTACTGAAGGGAGGCCCGAGGCTCTTTGGAGCCGGGATATGAAACAGGATTATGATCCTTCTTCTTGTTCATTGGATTTGGATTTCTGTGTGAGAACATGAATTATGGAAGCTGATGTGATGAAGATGAAATGTGTGATGCAACAGAAAATATTCCATTATATTTCATAATGGGCATCACTTTATCTAGCTAGCTAGCTAGATGGATAGATGGATAGATGGATGGATGGATGGATGGATGGATGGATGGATGGATGGATGGAGATATATACGTCTATAGAGAGCTCTGGTGCAGCGTTCAGACAGAACTGGTAACACAGCGTACATCACGGGAGCCGATATGTGGGCCAGCCAACGTGTTTTGTCTCAATTAGATTTCAGTCTGCAGTTTGCAGCCATCCAAGTGCTGGGTTTATAATACTGCTGCTTCTCTTCTACACAATCCAATGCACATGTTACCTTCTGCTATGAGGTCACTTGTTGGGTTTCTCTTTCTCTCTATTCTTCCTACATTTATTATAGAGTCATTCATGAGCTATGCTACGGCTGCATATTGTGTGTCTTATTCTTCTCCAGCAGAACACACTTTGGCTGGCAGTGTTTTTTCCACAGTATTTCTCCACTGACCATAATCACAACGGAACAAGTGAGAGGAATGCAAAATTGGGCCCTCTATGATATCATAGTATCATAGTTTAAAATACATAGTTTAAAAATAAAAACACCTATGATATCATAGTACCATGGTTTAAAAAACATAGATTAAAAACGAAACACCAATGATATCATAGTACCATAGTTTAAAATACATTGTTTAGAAACGAAAGGCCTATGATATGTCAGTTTTCAAACTAAACAAATAGCAGCTGGGACGAGCAATTCATTTTTTTATTAGAAAATGTCAAATTCAAATCCAACGTTTGTCTGATTAGTCGGGGTGGAATATTCACGGCTTTGATTAAGACCTTCGCCGGGAAACATCAGTAAATATTTGCAACTTCCAATGTTTATTTGTGATATTTTCCTTTCCACTCTACACCATTTACAGTATGAGGCAGATTTATGGCCCACATAATTAGATTTGGTGCCAGGAAGGGGACAGAACGCAACAAACCACTATTTGTTATTTGTAAAAAGGAAGAAAAAGAAGGCAGGGAACTTTCCATCAGGGCCGTGGTGTGGCCGTGCCAGCAGTGTGCCAGCAGTGTGGCGGGGCCAGCAGTCACTCTGGGCAGAGGCCCACTGGAGAACCAGGCTGAGAGCAGAAAGGATTTAGTGTGAGGGCCTGGAGGTAACACACAACTCCTAAGAGGGCTGTGGTCACTCAGCCCAACGTACCTTAAAGGCTTCCATAAAAGCTGTTCTGTACGCATCTGGATACGCCTTGAACTCATACTTGGAGAAAATATATTTTATAAATTTGTTATAGTAGCCTATATATTTTCTTTTTAAAATGTTTGCTTTTTCCTTTTCAAGTCAAAATTGTGAATTAACTAAATGCAAGTGAATAATGCTCACCATGAGGCACAAGTTTAAAAAGTTAAGGAGCTACTTTTCCATACATGTGTGTGTATATACACACACACACCTCTTACATGGATCAGTTTGTAAGTCAAAAATAATATGAGGAACACTTTGCTGTTGCTGAACGTGTTTTTCATAAATACTGGTATACGGAGCACAATACTATTGGGAGTTAACATGTAAAGCAAGACTGCAAGACATCAAATGAAAGCAAATCAACCTCAGAATGGCTGCCTGATACACTGCCTCTGTCTCCGAGCTCGAAGCATGAGGCGCTGCCACGAAGGTAAACAACGCCTTCCACCCCTCAGCCTTTAGAACCGCGTGCGTCAGGCAGTGGGAGTCTGTGGACAACAGAACCGGGAATCACCTACTAGGGCTTCACACAGCGTGGAATAACAAAGGCCACAGGGCTATAGCGCTATAGCTTAAGTGTGGCCGACGTGGCCACGCTGGTGGTTAGATTCAGCCCAGTGATGCTGGGAGAGAGGATGTCTTTCCACCATCAGCCAACGCTGGAAGGACATGGAGCAGTGAAGACCACAACTGGTGTGTGAGGAACATGTTGATCAGACTCAGCAAGAGAGGCAGACAGGAGGTTCTGATAATCCTCATCATCTAAAGGCAGCACCAGTGTATTTACTGTACACTAACGCATTCTATAGGGAGCTTCATGTAACGTGCCGTGGATTTAATTATCTCTGTTTCATGACTCATCATTTTAGCCTCAGAGGCCCCAGTGTGTTGAATTAACACACACACACACACACACACACACACACACACACACACACACACACACACACACACACACACACACACACACACACACACACACACACACACACACACACAGGACCCTAAGAGCAAGTATTACTCATTCCACATAAAAGCATAGAGTCATTCCAAAGTACGTGGGGGGAGGGGGGGAGAGAGGGCTAGAGGGAGAGAGAGGGAGAGAGAGAGAGAGAGGGCTAGAGGGAGAATGTTTTTTTCCACATTTTCCACAGTGTCTTAATCCTGTTCTAGCTCAACCAAGTCCAGTTGTTGGCGTCGTTGTGGGAGGGCAGGTCCTTATGTAACCCTGATCGATACGAGGCCCATCTCAGACACGTTTCCACGTTCCATCGGCAGCCTGAGGCTCGGTCGGTGGGAGGCTGATGGGAGAATGATGAGAGGCGGTCATGTGGCCCACACAGTCCTACCATAACACCACGTCATGTGACCGTCGCTTGGAGCCCTAATACAATCCACCTCTCAAACCTTTGGTCATGAGAATGACCGACAGCCTCCAGGCGCTACCCAACGTGGAGCTGAGATGATTTAAACAGCCAAGTCAAACTCGCTCAAACTAATGGTACTGATGGTAGAAGGAGAGACACAATCGCAATATACTTCTACAATCGTAATATTCAAATCAATGTCGGCTTATCTGCAATAATTCTATCCATACCAGGCTCACAGATCGATCCACTGCTGAGGCTGTGTACACAGTGAATATTGAAGTGACCATACGTGGGTTTAAACATGTGCATATGCACATACACTCAACCAGCTACTTTGACTAACCTGCCAATGGTGGGTAAATATAAACCCATAAAAGCCAGTTCTATGTTGAGTGATACTAAACTGGTGTTTGATAACTGGGTATATTTTATATCTATGTTGAGATAAAATGTGTCGGTATGTGTTGGCCTCCAAGGTTTTCCTTTAGTTTCATACAACACTCGACCTGTAGTCACTGGCTTCTATCACGCCAAGATATGTTAGTTGTTTATTATATACAACTAGTTACCCACAGATTAACATTACTTTAGCCATAATAAGCATAAACTAACTAACAGTTAACCAATGGTCTAGAAATTGTTTACTAATGATGTCCGTGTTCACTAAGGTAGTGGGTTTCATTGGAACTAAGGTATTCATTTATTCATTATTTGATAAATATCCCACTAACCCTTACCTTCTAACACACTAACCTAATCCATTTACCCTAACCCTGCTAATTCTACATAACTAATGCTTGTACCGCATTAATTAACGCTTATTAACTGTTCATTAATGTACCCTCATTGTAAAATGTCGGTAAGAATGTAAGGCTGCTCTCGAGAAGCAAGAAAGAAAGAGCTTCCAGGTAGAAAGGTCGACCCTTTAGGCTGCTTCTCCCCGTTTGTCTCTCCACATCTCTGATCCTCTGTGACAGCCGATGTGATCCACCGTGGTCTCGGATCTACTGCTGTGTGCTGTGTGTGCACAGGCAACTATGTACTTTATTTAGTTTTCAATGATTAGCCCTGTGTGTATTCTGAATGTTAGAAAACACCGGGTCTTTACAGTACAAACCAATATCCACACTGAAGAAATATAATCGAATAAAAACATATCGTACATATTGTGCTCGTACACCTCTTACACTGCGTCCACGGCCGTAGCTGTGGTGCGTGAGAGTGAAATGGAGACCAGATGATGTGTGTGATTAGCAACACAATCCCTGCGCCTATAGTCGGCTAATGTAATCAAGACGGGACGGGACGAGTCGGGAGAGAGAGAGGCTGGAGGACGGCTCAGAATCGGGTGTCTCCCCCCCATTCAGGGCGGCTTCATTGATTCAACACTATCTAATGGATGATATGTTATAGGATTATTCCTCGGATAAAACACAGCCCGGTCCAAACACTAAATGGTGGCACACATGTATCTGGTGTGAGAATGTTTGTGTGTGTTTCATATGGAAAATGCTAACCCAGTTTCTGCAGGTTGTGTGCACTACAGGTGTCATCAACGACACACACATTGTAAAATAATAGTACACTTTCGTAATAATATTGGCTTGCATGGCATGCGTGGACAAAGGATTTGCACAATGCATAATTAATGCAGTTTGTTAACGATTTACAGAACAGGACCAAACGAAGAGTATCAAAATACATTTCTGAAACTTTAGGTAGAATCAATATTGAGATGTATGTGTTTGGAATGAAATACAATCAATTCATAACGTCCTGAGTTACGAAACATTAGGCATTGTTTGTGCGTAAACGGCCAACGGGGCTCTTATCGGCGCGTGACGCGTGTATTACGCACGCGCAATGGCTCACCATTCAATGGCACGAGATGGCCGTTACACACACACACACACACACACACACACACACACACACACACACACACACACACACACACACACACACACAGACACACACACACACACACACACACACACACACACACACACACACACACGTTCAGGGCCTACATATAGGAAGATATTTTTATACATCATTTCCACGTCATGTAGTTCTCAAAGTGGAGATGAATGTGTACAGTAGGAAGCTACATACCTTGGAAGACATCCATACTCCGAAGAACCTCTTTGATCCTGGAGATAATCATTGTCCTCTTGTAAAAAAAAAAAAAAAAAAAGAACCGTTGTGCCAGAGGTCCATCGGACGACGGATGAAGTTCTCAAACCAACGAGTTTCCACGACGTCATGTCGCCGTACCTCTCCATCGGGCTCCGCGTAAAGGGTCATCATACCGGGTAGAGATGTTGGCGCCAAAGCAGGAATAGGCCATAAAACCTGGCGTTGCAAGCCATTCTTCATAAGCTTTTTCTGGCCTATTATGAATGTTGGAAAATGATCTGATTGGATATAGCTCTGGTTAGATTAGAATGATGAATACGAAGTCTAAACTCGGATTGTTCTCATTATAGATTTGGACCACATCAGACCCTCGGGTCTCTCCTGCAGGCCCTCGGACCCACACCCTGTGCTTGTAGTCTAGTGCGTGTGTTTGGCTGTCGTGTGCTTTCTCAGATGGAACAACAGAAATAGGTTTCAGTCAGATGTTTAGAATGTGTCTCCAATGTCGTCCTTCAGAGGGTCTGGAGGTTCTGTATTTAACTGCAGCCTCTCACCCACGTTTGCCAGAAAATATTTATATATATTTTTAGTGCAAACAAATTTGACTTTTATTGCATATGAGCAAAAACTAACCCATTGTTCACGTTTTGACAAATACAACTCATAAAGTGCGAATGCATTAGCCGGTCTTTTGTGGCTCATAGTATGAAACCTTTAGACTAACGTATCGACCCCACACGCGGCTAGTCGGACTAGCGTGTGATTGTTAATTAATCAATTAATTAATTGATCTAATTCCTAGATGCTTTTTATTTAAATGCTCCACCTGGCAAAACATTCTGAATAGTGTGTGTGTGTGTGTGTGTGTGTGTGTGTGTGTGTGTGTGTGTGTGTGTGTGTGTGTGTGTGTGTGTGTGTGTGTGTGTGTGTGTGTGTGTGTGTGTGTGTGTGTGTGTGTGTGTGTGTTCTAGGTATCATGCGCGCTTCGCCTTCTGCAGTGATCTCGACGCACGAGTCCAACTTTACGCTTCAGGGCCCTCACTGTGTAGCGCACACAGGTCTTATAAAGTAATCTCTGTTATCATCACACGTCAGTCTGAACCGACTTGGAGCTGCTGTTCTTCCGGTTGATCTCGGTCCCGTTCCCCTTGCTCGGGCTCTTGTCCAGCCCGCACAGCGACTCCGTCACCCCCTCTTCCATCTCCATGTACTCCGCCTTGTCGCCCAGCGAGGAGCCGGACGGAGAGCCCCTGAACCTCCGCAGCAGGTCGGGGCAGTAGGGGCACCCGGGGGGCAGGCTCTCCGCCACCGCGGGGGGCTGCTCCTCCTGGTTGTCCGTCTCCCGGTGGTAGAAGTAGTTGAAGTTGGACACGATCACCGGCACCGGAAGCGCGATGGTCAGCACGCCGGCGATGGCGCAAAGCGAGCCCACGATCTTCCCGCCGACGGTGATGGGCTTCATGTCGCCGTAGCCCACCGTCGTCATGGTGACCACGGCCCACCAGAAGGCGTCGGGGATGCTGGTGAACTGCGAGGAGGGCTCGTCCGCCTCAGCGAAGTACACGGCGCTCGAGAAGAGGATGACGCCGATCACCAGGAAGAAGATGAGCAGCGCCAGCTCGCGCATGCTAGCGCGCAGCGTGTGGCCCAGGATCTGCAGCCCCTTGGAGTGGCGGGAGAGCTTGAAGATGCGGAACACCCTCACCAGGCGGATGATCCTGAGGATGGCGAAGCTCATGGCCTGCTGGCCGCCGCCCCCGTGCTGCTGCGCGAGGTCCGTGCCCAGCGTGATGAAGTAGGGCAGGATGGAGACCACGTCGATGGAGTTCATGATGTTCTTGAAGAAGTCCGCCTTGCTGGGGCTCGCGAAGAAACGCACCACGAACTCGAAGGAGAACCAGATGATGCAGACGGTCTCCACGAGGAAGAAGGGGTCGTTGAACGGCGTGAAGCCCCCGTTGTCCGGCTGCGCATGGCTCAGGTTCCCGCGCGGCTGCAGGTACTCCTTCTCGTCCCGGAACTCGGGCAGCGTCTCGAGGCAGAAGATGACGATGGAGATGACGATGACCAGAACGGACACCACGGCGATGCCGCGCGCGGGGCTCGAGCTCTCCGGGTACTCGAACAGCAGCCAGATCTGCCGCTTGAACTCGTCCTCCGGGAGAGGCTTCTCCTCCTCCTTCACGAAGCCCTCGTCCTCGCGGAACTTCAACACGGCCTCGTCGCCCAGTTCGTAGAACTTCACCTCCTCCGAGAAGATGTCGAACGGCACGTTGGCGGGTCTTTTCAACCTCCCACCCGACTGGTAGTAGTATAGGATTGCGTCGAAGCTCGGCCGGTTCCTGTCGAAGAAGTACTCGTTGCGCAGCGGGTCGAAGTAGCGCACGCGGCGCTCCGCGTCGCCAAGCAGGGTGTCCGGGAACCGGAGCAGCGTCTTCATCTGGGTCTCGAACCTCAGCCCTGACACGTTGATCACCACACGCTCACAGCAGCCGTAGCCGTCGCCGTATGCGGGCTCGTAGCCGGACTGCGGCCGGCGATCCGTCTCCTCTCCATCCTCCTCCATGGCGCGCAGGAGACTCGCCCTCGTGCTGCCCCCCCTGTGGTCCTCCTCCTCCTCCTCCTCCTCCTCCTCCTCCTCCTCCTCCTCCTCCTCCTCCCCCTCGCCCTCCTCCTCCTCTATCATGCCGTCGTCCCCGGACCCCAGCAACGCGAGCTCCGAGTGGCGCAGGTCCCCTCCGAGGCTCGCGCGGTTCCTCCTCCAGCGTCCCGCGCCACCGCCGCGTCGCCTCTTCCGCGCTCTGAGCGCGTGCTGCTCGTGCCGCTGCTGGGGGGGCGAAGCGCATGAGGGGGCGTGGCGCGAGGCGGGGCCGCCGCCGCTGCTGTTGTTGGCGTTGGACGAGGAGGAGGCGGCGTGAGACGGGTGACCCCCCCCTCCACCCCCGCCTCCCCCTCCCTCCCCAACGGCGTCACCCTCCGCCGCCGCCGCTGCCGCCGCGCGCGACTGGCGCTCCACCTCGCGCGCCCTCTCCCGGGCGCGCGACTGCTGCGCGTACCCGTATGGCAGGCGACTGTTGCAGCCGTTGTCCGCGCTGATCATGGCGAACTCCATGCTGCCCCGTGGGGGGTCCGCGCGCTCAGCGGGAGAAAGTGGCTTGCGCGCGACGGAGGAGGAACCGGGGGGAGAGTTGAGGCTGAGCGGGACGCACGCGGGGCGCGTCAGACATCAACGCCCCGGGGAGTCGACCTCACCGGGCTGATGGTTCAGTGGAGGGGACGCTGAGGGGCAAGGTCCATGGTATCTGGAACATGACACGAGACCGTATGATAAGTAGGGTCCAGGCCTCGAGGTCTATGACGTCACGAGCATCACTCAGCAGGGTGGGTGGTGTCGTCCAGCTCCGTCAGGTGTTATACTGGGGGGGGGGGGGACGCCCTTTATCCTCCTAGTCCCTAACTGGTCGGATCAACAGGCCGTCAGTGAGAAGGCTGCTCAGCCTCCGGTTCCCATCAGGTGGTTCAGTCAGACGCTGAGCTCAGAGCCGTTCTCAGAGCCGTTCTCAGAGCCGTTCTCAGGTTTTGTGTGGCGGCTCCGGAGTCCTGGATGCCATTTTAGGGGTGGAGAAAATCCGATCTGTTATCTTCACCTCCAGGGATTCGGAAGGACTTTATTCCTCCTCCGATTAAAGCTGAGGGAACAGAGAGACGAAGAGCAGTGAGACAAGGTGATGGGAGCAGTGAGACAGCATGATGGTAGCAGCGAGACAGCATGCTGCTCCTCTCTGAGTAGTGAGACAACATGATGAGAGCAGTGAGACACATGATGAGAGCAGTGAGACAACACGATGCTCTTCTCTGATGTCCGCGAGGAGCAGGCGGCTCAGAGAGGAGACGCAAACAACTCCATCATCATCACGAGATGCTGAGATTATTATGATTCATATATGAGTATTATTATAATGATTATTATGATTATGATAACGATCATTATGATTAAGATCAGCCTTTTATCTCTACCAGCATCATCATGGAGGTACAATAACTGTCGGTATGAGATGCATTACGCACGAGATGCTCTCGCTTCTGTCAGACCGCCTCCCGCCTGCAGTACTCACCTGGTTACAGGGCCGAGGAGGCTCTCAGCCCCCTACGAAGATGAGCTGGAGGTAGGGGAGGATGCAGCTCTTCGCTTTGCCCAAATGTACGTCTTGTTTTGGGAATATTAAAATCCCTCGTCGCAGGCAGCCGGCTAACATATCAACTCCACATCCGTGCTCTGACGCACTCCACGATGACACTTTTGGCGGCGTCTCGACGTCCTCTCTCCTCTCGATTCAACAGGATCTCTTCCCCCTTACCGCAGACACATGCACCGCTGCATCGATCCCTCCGAGCGGGCAGGTGTGCAGCGAGATGCCATCGACCGCTCCGCCCAGGAAAACAAAAGGATGGATAAAAGTTTATCCCCGCTTATGGAATAGCCCGCGGTGGGTCGGAGCATCACACATATGTCTGGCCCTACCTATACGCACACACACCCTTCCTTTTCTTCTATTGTGCGTGATGAAGACCCTCGGCAGACTAAAGATCTGGATGCACCGCAGCGCAGACGGAGTGCGATCATCCCCCAGTGGCCGAAGGCGGTCACTGCGCTCTGCTGCAGTCTCCTCTCTGCCCTGCCCTGTCTCATCACTGGATGACGCTGAACCCAGCGTCCTTTTCGCTGTTTTATCAACTCAATCAAATGAACTCCCTGCGACACACCGGCTACAAGGGCCTGTTCAGAAATGATGCTCGATGATCTAAAATAGTCGAATGGAAAAGCTGTTTGTTTTCTCCATGTGTTCCGGCCTGTTGTTGTTCTGCATGAATAAACAAACTACAGGCAACCAGCGCACAAACTACGGGCAACCAATGCACAAACTACGGGCAACCAACACACAAACTACGGGCAACCAACGCACAAACTACAGGCAACCAACGCACAAACTACAGGCCACCGCACAACAACTAGAATCAAATGCATGTTGTTTATCTGTTTGGGCATTGATCAGCATCGCTTACGTGAGGTAATGAATACATACACATCACACTCACACACACACACCTACACACACACACACACACACACACACACACACACACACACACACACACACACACACACACACACACACACACACACACACACACACACACACACACACACACAAACACACACACACACACACACATCCCTGTTGATTAGACCACTTTGTGCGCTGTAGGTAGAGACTCCGTCAGCACCAGGGGGAGCAGTGAGGACCTGATGGAGGCCTGTAGGCTAAAGGGGGGGTGGTGAGGACCTAATGGAGGCCTGCAGGGTAAGGGGGGCAGAGCAAACAGAGCTTTACTCTGAGTTATCATACGAGTGTACCTGCTCTCTGATCTGCTACTGCAGGCCGGTTCAAACCAGATCTGGGTCCTTGGTAATGAGAGTATCCCATTAATCCTGAACTGGTCCTGAGTCCCTCCAGGACCTCTCCAGGGACCTCTCTGTAGAGCTGGGGATGAGCTCATGGCTCGGATGGACCTGGGATGTAAATCTTCCTCATGTTGAAACTCCGAGCAGGACTTAGAACCTCAACAGCAGGAGGAAACACTCCAGAAGACAACCGATGCTCCTGATGCTGAAGCTGTCCTGGCAGAACGAGCTGTGTCATCCAGATGCAGCTGAAGAGCCTCACCACGTCGTGCTCAGCTGGTTCTGTCTGATGTCCTCCCCAACTCCACCCCAACAGAGCTGCCGTCCTGTGAGGTAGCGAGTTCGTCCCCGTCCCCCTGAACAACACGTGGGTCCTCTCCAACCCGGACGGAGGCCAGGATGTCCTGCTCTGAACACGATGAGGTTCAGGCCAACGTTCACGACCCCAATACTGATCGTACGAAGAACGCTGGATTATTGGGATGATCTGGTCGAGAACTGAACCCTTCTACCTACTCCAGTTCAACAGAAATGTTAACATACACGTCAACACACACGTCAACAGACTCGTCAAGGTGGGTTTATCCACATCCCTACAGAGCATGTAGATCAGTAAATCACTATACGTACTGTATGTGTTCTGCGCTTTAAACCCATGGAAATTACAATACTTTGTTATCTCACATAAAGAGACGTTTGAGATACTCTAATTAATATAAATATATACTTTTAGTCAAATGGGCGCTATTAATGAATACGATGGAAGAATAGTAACAGTGACTGGCAGCAACAAGGGGCAGCAACAACCCCAGCAACGAGGAGGCTACGCTCCAGACAGTCGGAGCCCGCCGGCCTCACCAGGTGTGATGGTCCGCTGGGGGCCAGGAGAGCTCTCTGTGGACACATGCAGGGCTGGCAGCACAGCAGCACTCAGAGGCACGCGCTGTGGAGCCCCGGGGAGTCCTCCGCCCTGCCTGCAGACAGCAGAGAGGAAACTACGGAGAGACGCCCCCCGGCTGCTCGCTCGGTCGGGAGCAGGGAGATGAGAGGGAGGGCAGCTCCCCGTGTGTCTGAGAACCCGCTCCTCTCTGACGCTCCACAGGGTTTTATGAATCAACAGCAGAGCTATGGTCAAGAAAAGGCATGTTGCACACAGCATGGGGGTAGCAAGTACACAGAGTACTACAGAGGAAAGCATGTTTGTATTGGGGGCGATACCGTTCTCATAGCCGTAATCGACAGACCCTGTTATTGCTCAATAACATCTTTTATTTCAGCAGATATTGACAATTCTTCAACGTGTGATCTCTTAATCCTTGCACGCCATATGTAATGTTGCACACTGTCTCAGTGGGCTCAGTTGTTAGTCTCTAGTTGTTGCAATGTTCAAGTCCACACATTAACACTTTGAAATCTTTGGTTGAAAACAAACCAGAATATTAAACAGAGAGAGGACAATGTATATCAAACAATGTCTGTATTCCCCAAGAAAGCGTTTTATTTAATTAAAGCAAGTGACAGCAGAACATGAGACCAATGAATCTGGGTAATCCCTGATGTCCTCGATGCTTCCTTCAAACCAGCAGTGTCTGCGGCTGGGCTGAATCAAACGCCGCTGTGTGAGCGCACAGTGGAAGACTCCCTGTCGCTGTGTGGGCCGCTGTCTGCTCCTTTAAGCCATTCACCGGCAGACTTTAGACACTGACCTGTGGTGTGTAGGAGGTGAGACCTTGAGACACGGCTCTGTTTCCCTCTCTGGAGGAGGTTTCCGTTGTTGCCTACAAACAAGGCGTTGTCTGCAGGTATCTGACACCTGTTTCCAAGGCTGCAGGGATTAGTGCCTTCTCAGGGAACACTATTTAAGATCCTGAGCGTCGGTGATGATTCGGAGATGACGGGCTGTCTGGGGAGACGCACACTACACAAGAGCTCTCTGAGGTGAGTCTGGCAGTGGGATTGGGGAACAGATAGGCAAAGATGATCTATAGTCCGTTTTGGTTGTGCAATTAGATTCCTCTTTAAATGGGCTTATGAGAGCATTAAAGCCCATGCATTATAGGTGCTGAGAGCATTTAAATACTTTAGATTATATGTATGCACTAGATGTGTAGAATATTTTGAATTTGCAAACTCTTATAATGTATTTGCATTTTTGACTGAGTTAGAAAAAGGACATAAAATATTCAACAAAAGGTTTCGCAAAACATTTAAAAGTGGGACAATGCATTTTTAAAGCATTCATCCTCATCTTATGGGAGAATGTGTACAATTTGTAAATTCTGTCTGGTGATGGTGAAGGAAATACTCTTCAAAATAGGACAGAAAGTAGTCAAAGTAAAGACAAAATTCTGCCTGCACTTTGCCAGCTCATAAGAGCCGTTTTATATCTGCAAACTGCTGTAGAAGGCTTGTTAATAAAGGGCTTCACACTGCATAGCTCCATCGGTGTGTCAGGTTCCGTGCCAGAGGCCGTTCATCCGTCCTCTGATTGCTGTGTGATGTGCAGGCTGATCTCCCCCTTGTGGTCGGGCTCCATATTGCAGCGAGCCGAGGATGCAGCTGGTTGTCATGGCAGCAGTGCTGGCGATGACGTGGGCCGACCAGCCATGCAGCTTCACCTGCCGCCCGACCCCGACCACCATTGCCGTGAAGAGCTGCGTCAGAACCGAGTCCATCAACACCACCATGTGTGAGGGCCAGTGCTACCAGGAGGTGAGCACAGCACCCAGGCTCAACCCTCAGCCCCATCCACACACGTGTGTGTGCTGGCCCACAACTATTCAAGGTAAGGATTCTAAACAAAGAAGGAGGCCTCATCTAATGAGCTTTGGTCGGCAGGACCCGATGGACCCCGGGGAGCGCCCCCAGCAGTACACCTGCAGCGGGGACTGGGCCTACGAGGTGAAGCACTTCGAGGGCTGTCTGGAGGGCGTCCTCTACCCCGTGGCACGCAGCTGCAAGTGTTCCCTGTGTCAGAGCAGCAACACCGACTGTGAACGAGTTCTCTGGGATGTCTGTTAGCTGTTAACCCCCCCCCCCCCCCCCCTCTGTGTATCGTACCCAGTCAGCGCTACAATATTCAGTGAACAATAAAAACGCCTTCACATACACCGATCGTTCTTTGACTGTGCTGCGGTTGTGATTGGTGTGCGGTGAGCTGTGTCGTCCTGTGATCGGGGTTGTGGAGGTCGGATGGTTTGCTCCCGGCCCCCAGGAAACAGGAGGTTGCGCGTTCGGCCGGGACCCCGCCCTCCATCGACCCCCCCGCCCTCCCCAGACCACCGTCCATCCGGGAGCTCTGAACTCTGAACTCCAAGACGGTTCCGCCCAAAACAAAATAAAAAACAAAACAAGCAATAAAATCCAGCATCTCTCGATCAATTGATGGATTAATGGGTTATTATACTCAATTTAACTATTAAGTATAATAGTTAATTTATCCAGTGATGCTGGATTTTACTTTGCTGGAAGTATAATACTTTTATTAAGAATTATACTTAATAGATCCAGTGATTCTGGATTTGACTTGCTTGTTTTGTTTTTCAAATGCAAGCAATACATTTGATTGTTATGCTATAACAATCAAATGTATTGCTTTCATTTGACTGGCCTAGGCCTAAAGGCTTCATTGGTATGATGTCCAGTAATACTAGCTTGTTTAAGAAAAGCTTGTCAGCAATTCATGAATGCCGCCTATTTGACTTCTGTGTCCGCACAGAGGAACCCTCAATTCAAAGAAATCATATCTCTCAGTTTTTGGGACAGCAGGATGACTTTGCAGAAATTGTTTCCCTAAAATATGCAATGCAACAGGTTTTACAAGTAAGCCAGACCAAACTTCATCTGTCATTTGAAAGAACACAATGTATCGTCATTAGTGCGCCAAAGGAAAGATTAAGGGTACCACGATGTTTTGTAACCTCTCGCAAATCTAATAGGCGGCAGCCAGTCTCCTCCTGCCTCAGTGTTGAGGCTGACGCTAACGAGCCCCGGAGCTGTAATGTAATTATGACGGGGTAATGGTTGGGCCGAACGGGGGGCAGTATAGCGGCAACAGGTCTTAATAACCACTTGCATAATGTGTTTGTTTCTAAAATGTATAACAGTTTCCAGATTAGAAAAAAAGAATGGTAATTTGTGCACGTGCCCAGGCACGTGGTCAGGAGGTCAAGGAAACACTAGAGATGCTACAAGCTAATTGTTGCCTCCAGTACCGTCCTGACACCGACAAGCAGAAAGAGGCTCCACCCCCAAGGCCTTGTGTATTATGCACACATAATACACATAATCGGGGTCAAATACAATGTGTTGCTAGTAATAAAGCTGTGAGATTGTGTGCTTAGAAAACAACACTTCTAAAAACAACGACAATGCCAGCCTCAATCAGCCCTCCAGTTATAAGCCTTTAAAATAATCCTTTGGCCACCTCAACCAATCACATGGGGATGTATATTTTATACAGCTGAATTCTGAGTAAATGATCATCTTGTAAGATTGCATAAGTCGAAACTAAACACTGCTA
This sequence comes from Gadus morhua, assembly GCF_902167405.1. Lineage (NCBI taxonomy): Eukaryota > Metazoa > Chordata > Actinopteri > Gadiformes > Gadidae > Gadus > Gadus morhua. The sequence continues at coordinate 1,334,591 of NC_044061.1, read as the reverse complement.
TTCATAACATGGCAGCTGTCTTTGTATTTTAAACCCGATCTGGACAGCTGACATAATCTAGTGCTCATTGAAAGACAAGGTTGTGGCAAAAAGCCTTTTACAGAATGAATTGTAAGTATAGTAAATGTAAAAATACAAATACTAGTTATTGGTCTTCCCCTTTCTGAATGAGATTTGAATGACGATTATTCACTAGGGTCTGTATTTCATGGCTATTCTGATACTTGACACCATAATAGATAGCCCATATTATGCATTACCAATCAGAACATTTACTGTTTGTGCCAAAACTCAACTAACACCTATAATACAAATGTCCCTTGCAGACGGAGCAGATATCCCAAACTGATCTTTATTCATACAACACAAAAGAAATATATACAGCACAGAAGAGGTGTCTTTAGTGTTTAAGTGTGTCAAACTCAAAGAAACTTCTGTTTTGGTCGAGGACCTCAGTGCCTCAGTGCCTCAGGGCCCCCTCAGGGGGCCCCCTCAGTGCCCCCTCAGGGCCCCCCCCCTCCCTCCCCCCTCCATGTTCCTGGGCCCTAAAGGTTCCAGAACGTTCTGGAGTCTTCACACAGCAAATTTGTTCCTGATGATCTCGCCGCCCTCGACCTCCACCTGCTCGTAGAGCCACTTCCTGTGGCAGCGGCACTCCACGCCGCACTTGCGAGCACCGCAGTCGGGGCAGGGGTAGAAGCAGCCCATGCAGTCCACGTCGAGGCAGTCGCACATGTCCTTCCCGCTGGAGATCAGGACGCCCTTGGCGTCGTACAGCTTGCTCTTGGGGCCCATCGTCTGTCTGCAGGAGACGGACGATGAAAGGCTGAACACCGTTCCACACGTGATTTAAATCACGTGTTGGTGACGATCATCCCGACTAAGGTTTATCTCCATGGAGCTCTGTCCCCAAACCGGCCGACAGGCCAACACACTCCCTTCATCTGGACAGACAGGCCAACACACTCCCTTCATCTGGACAGACAGGCCAACACACTCCCTTCATCTGGACAGAGAGGCCATCACACTCCCTTCATCTGGACAGAGAGGCCATCACACTCCCTTCATCTGGACAGAGGCCAACACACTCCCTTCACCTGGACAGAGGCCATCACACTCCCTTCATCTGGACAGAGAGGCCATCCCTCCCTTCATCTGGACAGAGAGGCCAACCCTCCCTTCATCTGGACAGAGAGGCCAACCCTCCCTTCATCTGGACAGAGAGGCCAACACACTCCCTTCATCTGGACAGAGGCCAACACACTCCCTTCATCTGGACAGAGGCCAACCCTCCCTTCATCTGGACAGAGGCCAACACACTCCCTTCATCTGGACAGAGAGGCCAACACACTCCCTTCATCTGGACAGAGGCCAACACACTCCCTTCATCTGGACAGAGGCCAACCCTCCCTTCATCTGGACAGAGGCCAACACACTCCCTTCATCTGGACAGAGGCCAACCCTCCCTTCATCTGGACAGAGAGGCCAACACACTCCCTTCATCTGGACAGAGGCCAACACACTCCCTTCATCTGGACAGAGAGGCCAACACACTCCCTTCATCTGGACAGAGAGGCCAACACACTCCCTTCATCTGGGCAGAGGCCAACCCTCCCTTCATCTGGACAGAGGCCAACACACTCCCTTCATCTGGACAGAGGCCAACACACTCCCTTCATCTGGACAGAGAGGCCAACACACTCCCTTCATCTGGACAGAGGCCAACACACTCCCTTCATCTGGACAGAGAGGCCAACACACTCCCTTCATCTGGACAGAGAGGCCAACACACTCCCTTCATCTGGACAGACAGGCCAACACACTCCCTTCATCTGGACAGAGAGGCCAACCCTCCCTTCATCTGGACAGAGAGGCCAACCCTCCCTTCATCTGGACAGAGAGGCCAACCCTCCCTTCATCACGACAGAGGCCATCACTCCCTTCACCTGGACAGAGGCCAACCCTCCCTTCATTAAACCCTCTGACCCTCCTTCTTTAGATCCATTCACTACAGAACTGCCCTCCCTTTTCTCCCCTTCCTCCTCTTTACCTATTTTACTTGAATGTTTCTTTTGTTCTCACTCTGTAAGCGTCTGAGTATTTAGAATGGCGCTATATAAATCCACTGCATTGTTAGTATTATTGATTCTGACCTTTCATTGGTTGAGTACTTCCCGCCGCGCCCTCCGCGTCCTCCCTGAAACAAACACAACGAGAAGACGTTGGGAGATGAAGGATTTGCAATGTGACACAAGATTATTGTCCAAGCGTTCCGACTGGTTGTTATAAATGTGCATTTGATACACCTCATGTGTTTGTGTGTAACATGTTATAGATGTTATTATGTCATGTGTTACCGCCCCTCGTTGCTCCGTGCGTAGGTTTGTATGTTATACCTTGTGTGTGTCTATATAACATGTTCTATCTCATGTGTGTGCGTGTCTCACCCTCACCGCCCCTCTCTTCTCCCTGCGGAGGTTAGCCCCGTCCCTCGTCCGTTCTCCGGTTTGCGTTACTGGCCGAGCCGCCGGATTGGTGTCCTTGGTTACCACCCCCCTCTTCCGAAGCTCGATCTGCAGAGACTACACAGACACGCACAAAGGTAAACAACGAGTACAACAAGTTAATGCAGGAGGATGATACTACAAGGTGAGGCAACAAGTTCATACAACAAGTTAATACGAGAGGTTGATACTACAAGGTGAGGCAACAAGTTAATACGAGAGGTTGATACTACAAGGTGAGGCAACAAGTTAATACGAGAGGTTGATACTACAAGGTGAGGCAACAAGTTAATACAACAAGTTAATACGAGAGGTTGATACTACAAGGTGAGGCAACAAGTTCATACAACAAGTTAATACGAGAGGTTGATACTACAAGGTGAGGCAACAAGTTAATACGAGAGGTTGATACTACAAGGTGAGGCAACAAGTTAATACGAGAGGTTGATACTACAAGGTGAGGCAACAAGTTAATACAACAATTTAATACGAGAGGTTGATACTACAAGGTGAGGCAACAAGTTCATACAACAAGTTAATACGAGAGGTTGATACTACAAGGTGAGGCAACAAGTTAATACGAGTGGTTGATACTACAAGGTGAGGCAACAAGTTAATACGAGAGGTTGATACTACAAGGTGAGGCAACAAGTTAATACAACAAGTTAATACGAGTGGTTGATACTACAAGGTGAGGCAACAAGTTAATACGAGAGGTTGATACTACAAGGTGAGGCAACAAGTTAATACGAGTGGTTGATACAACCATGGGCGCAGATGGCACTAGGGGCGGGGGGATATGACCCCCTCAGATTCATAGTGACCCCCACTGTCCCTACAAAAGGCGACTAACATCGCCGGTAAACTGAGGCTTCCTCCTCTTCAAATGACACTGGAACATGTACCTGTCTTACAAACTGCATATGCTGATCTTTCTCAGAGTCAGTGAAATACTCCCACACAACCGTCATTTTCTTTCAATTTTATTTGTAAACAAACCACAAGTGCGCGCTGGCGGCTTATTTATTTTTTTCTGTCGTATCACTCCGCAAGCGTCCTCGGTTGCTAAGCGACGTCAACGTCTTTGGCGACTATTTCTCAGTTGATCAACACTACGAAGCTGGTAACCAATAAATTGTGAAAAGACACACCGTGTGAAGTTATTTTTTTGGCCATAGTTTCCATATGCTAAAGACGTGTCTAGTTCACCGTCATGCAGGCTGTGTTTAGTCAAATAAATAGCGACCTGTTTTCGGCGCATGTAGGTCTATCTGCCTAAGCCCACGTTGAAATAATTTTGATGTTGAATGTTGATGTTGCAGTTGTTGAAACAAACAGATTGATTTCATACAAATCCTAAAAGCCTCTCCCTGTGTCATTGTGTGTGCGTGTATACGAGGTGCGTGGGTGCATGTCTGAGTGCGTGCGTGCGTGGGGGGTTAGGGTTTGTTTCCCTGGCACGAAAGGGGAAATAATAACATTGTGTCTGCCAAATTGTTATTTTAAAACATCGGTATCGGCCCAGAATTTCACAATCGGTGCATCCCTAGTTCCAACATTAAAATAAATGGAAAACTCACTCCTTACTCCCATTACAAATGATGCAGCAGTTTCAAGAACTTTTTTCTCTTGGTGGCATACTTTGTGTAGACAGAGTGGAGGCACTCAAGTCTTCCAGTGTGGATGCCCTCAGTGACACTCAAGTTTTGGAAGGAGTTTTTTGTCAACAATCTCACTAGTGAGATTGTTGATGGTGGTGCTCATATCATCTGCGAGGCAGAGCGCACCTCCAGCACTACACTCTGGAGGTGTTTAAATGCTGCAGAGCTGGGATGGAGTCATGGACGTTTGCTCTTCTCTTCAGGAGTATAGGGAGGGTGTTCGCATTTTGTGGTCCTCTCCCCAGTTGCCCAACAGTGGACATTGGTGATGTGGTGCAGCACAGATATCAACCTCTCCTTCAGCTTTGTTGCACTTCCATTGCATGTACTGGCACTGTACCACAAGTGGTTGGAGACCATCTTGCGCCACTCAATTAACTCAATTGTTCATCCTGGCACTTCAGCAGTCACTATTTCATATTCTTCACAATGTGCCACAGATCAAATTCCTGTTTAATGTCCCCATACTCCTCCCGCATAACTTTTTGCACTGATGGGTGACAATCGGTCACCAGCACTGAGACGGACACTCTATGCTCCAACAGCTTGTTAAGGCATCTCTCAAGACCATCAACCTCCATCCAGTAGCTGTTTTGGACTTCAGTTACATTTACAGTCTCCTGAGCAACGACTAAATCTGACTTGGTGTCAATCAGTGAGTAGGTGCCATATGATGCATTGTGACCAGGGCTGTCATACCTTGCGTCACCGGAAACGATCAAGGATTCGTCACTTACGGCACTCATGATGGCCTGATTGTGGAGAGACCATGTCTCGTTGACTACCGGGATGACGTGGGCCTTATGGATGTTGAACCACTGCTTCTTTGACAGGCTCTCCAAGCCGATTGCCTCACAGACCGCTATGAATGGAGTACATGTATTCCCCGTAACAAACACTGCCGTTGGTATCGAGACACTGCTCTCCATCAGGCCTCTCACCATAGGCTGGGAATGCCAGACGTATCTGTGGCCATCAATGCACTCTGTATTTACCGTCATTCCAAATCCACTTTTTGAAACTACCGGTGGTTTCATCAAACACTTCCCACAATTTTCCCAGTGACACGAATTGAACAGTTTCAAAAGTTGCTTGGTAGAAACAACACTCTTTCAGTCATTTGAGAGGTTAGGCTCCTCATCCTCTTCATCGTCAAAACTCGTGTCTGTGTCTTCTTCACTCAGCCGAACCGCCTCATCCAAACTCATGTCCTCCTCAGCCCTCTCTTCATGGACTGACTCCTCACTCCTCACAGACAGGAATGGTACCTCACTCTGCTGTGGTGAGGACGCCCTTGGCATTGAGATGTTCTCCAGACTTGTGTCATCAAACAATGTGCAGTAGGAGTGGTCACTAAAGACACCCTGCATGTTGTACATGTCGTCAGTCATTGTGCCTTTGCTCAAAAGGACGATGTGTCTACCTTCACTTCCACATTCAACCAGATCAGTCTGGGTACTGGCCTCCACTTGGTGCTGCTAGCCTGACTTTCTTCTGGTTCCTGACATGCTTCCTCCCTTCCTGTCAACTGACCCTCCATCAATTCCCTGCATGCTTACATGGTCTTTAAAGAGACACAAAAGCAGAATCTAGCCAGAATTAGAAGAATTAGAATACCTTTATTGTCACTGTAAACATGTACGTTGAGATTAAAATAGCCATAACTATATAACTATATCAACTATATAAATTGTATTTATTATTATTATTATTATTATTATTATTATTATCTCCATGCAGTGCAAAAATACATAGATACAATGCAAACACATAAACACAGACATGAAGAGATAAAAAAGGGAGGTAGGGTGTGCAGTCCTGGGGAGTGTGTACATTGCAAATAAATAATAAATACGTTACTATGCAGTGTAAGATATGTATATATTGCACATTATATATTATTATTATATTATTATATATATAATAATTATATAATAAGATAATGTGGAGGAGACAATGACTGACATCTCCCGGCTCTGCCCGCCAACAGGATGTTGTTTACAGCTATGAAAAGTAGTACACGGGTGCAGCAGCTGGGCTCCACGCTGCCTTACAGTTCGTTCATTTCATGATACAAGTAATTGTCGTGCCATTTGGGTGTGCACATGAATGTACGAAAATAGTGCAACCGACGGTGTTTGCAAATGGATTATTTCCGATAACAATGGATTATTTTGGCGATGGATTAGAAATTATCAAGAGCATGGAGCGAGCTAGTCTGCAAACAATACAATCTTCAAACATTGAGTGTACTCATTTCTCTGTTTCTCTAGTAGTAGAAGCTAAGTGTACCTCTCGTTCCTCTGCCTGGCAAGCACATTTCTGCGCTCTTTCTCTGCGCATAAGAGCAGCGCCCGGGTCCGATTTAAAAATAGTTGGCACAGCATCTGGCTTCAGGCGATTGGTGGGACGGCGAACAAATCTCCCATCTTCAGCAAAAGCTCCCTCTTCAATGTAATCAGCCTCTATAAAGTGGTCGCTACATACTCTCCGCGCTGGTCCCATTGGGGGGCTGAGGCGTTTCAATGCAGCTAACCATCTTCGGAGCACTTCAGGCTTCTTGACAGGAATGGCATGGAAATGAACTATTCTACCGCTCTCCTTTAACTGATAATATTCGTTTGAACAGCAAGGGGCAATACAAAAGGTTGTTCTTCCAATATTCGACATGTTTATTTTAAAGAGCTAACCATTCTGATGACGTGGCGCCTGCGTTTTTAAAACATGGCCGTGCCCTAGTGGCGAAAGTCGTTATAAACATGTGATTTTCCAGTGAAACTACTTGAATTTCAGGTTTAATGAAAATCCATGCATTTCCAAAAATGAAAAAGCAACCAAAAAATGGTCTCAGACATGGGGGACTCGAGTCACATGACTTGACTCGAGTCAGACTCGAGTCGCAAATTTGAGGACTTGAGACTTGCTTGACTAACACTGATAAAAGACTCGACTTGACTTTGACTTGGTCTTCATGACTTGAGACTTGACTTAGACTTGAGACAGATGACTCGAAATGACTTTTTTAAAGTTAGATTAAATGTTGGATATGGGACTTGTTGCGATACGCCAGCCGATTTTAAAAATACACAACTCAAATGGTCCTACCCCCTCTCGTTCAACGCTGACTCTGACTCCACCCATTCCAAGAACATGGACGCGCAATCACGCAAGAGCGCGAGCGCAGATGCGCGAGAGTGAGCCAGGCTAGCTAGGTTGGAGTTTAGGGTTGTCTTCTAGTGCTAGGTCCAAATGTTGATTAGCTAGTTAGCTAGCTCCTGTAGCTACCGCAGGATAACAACAAACAGAAGCTTGCTCTGGGTCACGAGCTTTGAGTACGTGCACGTGCCCGTTCCACAGATGATTGACTTGTTTAATTTTCATGTCAGTAGACTACTTCTAACTCATTGGCTGTAAGTGGGTTATAATAATGATTTCAAGTAAAATTACACCGTCAGAGCCAGAGCGTCAGACTGGGCTGTTCTCAGCATACCGCAAAAAAATTAAGAGGGTTCAAGTTCCAGTCCCCAAATTAAGTTGAACCACTACCTGGGCATTTGTGATGGACAGAGCTGCCTTCAGTTTTAGGGCCTATTCACATAATGGTTTTGGAATGTTTTGAATAGTTTGAGTTATTGTTAATGTTAAGACATTGTTATTGTTAATGTTGAAATAAAACTCAACTTGTGAACCACTCACTCTACCGATTTTTAAAGGTGGAAACTGGGTTAGATGATCAGATTTTTGTATGACTTGACTTGTGACTTGCTTGACCTGAGCAATGACTTGACTTGTGACTTGCTTGATTCTCACCACAGTGACTTGGGACTTGCTTGAGACTTGAAGGTTACGACTTGAGACTTGCTTGTGACTTGCATATGAGTGACTTACCCCCACCTCTGCGGAGTTCTCATTGCTTCATTTCCACTTTAACAAGTTGATATAATAAGTTAATACATCAAGTTAATACAACAAGGTAATACAACAGGTTAATATAACAAGTTGAGAAGTTAATAGTAGCCCCTATGGGCCAAGGTGCTTCTTCAGTCTACTCTGAAGAAGCACCTTAATGTGCTGCTCTAAATGTTTCATTAAACTAATTAGTGAACTTTGACCTTAGTGGAGTCGTGGCCGGCGGTGAAGATGGTGGGCACGGCGTCCTCCCTGAGGAACTGCTTCCCGTTGTAGTCCCTGAAGCAGTCGGGCCGGAAGTGCTCCGAGCAGAGGCAGGTGTTGGCCGTGGGGAGGAAGTTCTTCATCCCCAGGCTGTGCACCCATTGGTTGGCCAGCTGGGGTTTGCTGAGGGGGAACCTGTCATCAGATATATTGGATTATTGTACAGTGTTTCGGTCGATCTCTAGTATTATTAAAATGGACTAAAGCTTTTCCAACCATCCTGGAGAGCATGAACATAAATATACATCAGTAGCCATGAATTATTATTATTATTATTATTAGTAGAAACTGACCACTTTGTGAACAATAAAAGCTCATCCCACAATGTTGGATCAGATCTAAACATTAGGTTATCAGGCTTAACCTCTAACCTTCTCTAATATCAGATAACACGTCACACAGGTCACTAGGTCACAGTGACCTGTCGTTCCTCCTAAAGAAGAGAAGGTGTGAAGCCTGAAGTGGCTTTAGATCATGAAACTACCAGCAAGCAAGTAGTAACACACATAAATTAAATAAGAAACACCAATTAAAAGGCTAAATGATATGATATGTATGGAATACAAGGAAAAAAACAAACTATTACCGAATATTTTGACCATATATTAAAATGTTGTAGTCAATATTATGCCCTTAGATACGGAACGCGTCTCCTAACTCACCTATAGAACCTGATTTCGGAGCCTTTGACGAACTTGTTGTTGCAGCCAATAGCTGCACAGATAACGGGCATGATCACTTTAATCAGGACCAGATCGATCACAGGAACATTGGAGGGCTTTAAACGATGAGCTGATAGAGGCGTGTGGTGTTTGAACTGTGTTTACTTCCTGTGGTTCTTCTTCCATCCGTCTTCTCTTTCGGCTCACTACCGGTCAGAGCGACATCCAGCGGCCATAAGGTAACATTAAAATATTGCAATATATTAATGTCCCCTTCTACTGTAAGAGGATATACTAATTAAGCATGCATACGTTATATGCATTACGAACACGTTTTATTTTTATCCAGATTCAAATTAACTATATTAGATTTTAATTTACCGTGGTATTTGATATTGTTAATATTTGTAATGTGCATGTTACTGATTGAACGGAATCATCTGGATATTTACACAGCCTTCCACAGGGGGGGGGGGGGGGGGGTGGATGGATAACATTTATCCACCTACTTAAGACATTTAGTGTGAAATGGTGTTAGACATGTGGAGCAGCATTCCCCCTATCTGACCAGTAAGACCAGCTCACATACTGAAGCCTCCAGGCAGCAGACGACCGGGGTGCTGCTGCTGCTGGCACACAACTTGAACCACACCTGTCCCCCTACACACCTGCCGGGAGGGACTCACGATAGTGTACACAATACACAATAAACGGCAGCTTCATGCATATCTCTGAATACGGACGAACCCACTCAGTGTGTGGAATGTAAAAACAGATGATTATCAAGCCAAGAAAGACCCTTAAAGTTGAGTTATAAGTATTAGTTTTAGCAGTTCTGCGTCTTGTTTTGTACTTCCGGCTTCCTGCAGTCACGTGAACGAGCTAGCAGCCAGTTGTTCCGGCCCAATCTGGCAACCCTGCTAGCAGCTAGCAGCTAGCGGTAAGCATGTAGCTCCGCCTCCCTGCGGTCACGTGACGGAGCTAGCAGCTAGCCGTTAGCCGTTAGCTGTTAGCATGTAGCTCCGCTGGACTCAGCGCCCGCAGACGAACCGACCTACGAACCCCCAAAAGCCCCCCTCGGTCGGTGTTCGGTGGAGTGGCTCCAGACACCCCCCCCAAGGTGAGTGAAGGGAGGGAGACCCAGGACGGGTCGGTGTAGTGTAGTTAGTTGTGTTGTTAGTTGTGTAGTTAGTGACGTGAGGAGCCGTCAGTATGAAGTCCGATCCGCGGAGACCTAAAACACTTCGGCTAACGCTACTGGTCTACCAGTAAGAAAATCGAGGGGGTGAACTGGGAGACATCCTCCCAGTATGAGGGTTGACACACTGGGTCTGTTCTGGTTTAGTCTCTAACTCCCTGCTGGGAGTTAGCCACATGCTAACGGGCTAAAGCCAACACAACAAGTCTATTATCTCTAGTTGACCATTAAAGGGTTGAACTGGGAGGACGTCCCCCAGTATGAAGTGAAAGTATGTACTGGTTTCACTCTACTGGTCACGTTTAGCTGTTGACCCCATGCTGGGAGTTAGCCACACGCTAACGGGTTCGGTTAACGCTGCTGGCCGACCAGTGAAGTGTTGAACTGGGAGGAGGACGTCTCCCAGAAGCGTCCTCCAAAAGCGAACCCCCAAAAGCCCCCCTCGGTCGGTGTTCGGTGGAGTGGCTCCAGACACCCCCCCCCCAAGGTGAGTGAAGGGAGGGAGACCCAGGACGGGTCGGTGTAGTGTAGTTAGTTGTGTTGTTAGTTGTGTAGTTAGTGACGTGAGGAGCCGTCAGTATGTAGTCCGATCCGCGGAGACCTAAAACACTTCGGCTAACGCTACTGGTCTACCAGTAAGAAAATCGAGGGGGTGAACTGGGAGACATCCTCCCAGTATGAGGGTTGACACACTGGGTCTGTTCTGGTTTAGTCTCTAACTCCCTGCTGGGAGTTAGCCACATGCTAACGGGCTAAAGCCAACACAACAAGTCTATTATCTCTAGTTGACCATCAAAGGGTTGAACTGGGAGGACGTCCCCCAGTATGAAGTGAAAGTATGTACTGGTTTCACTCTACTGGTCACGTTTAGCTGTTGACCCCATGCTGGGAGTTAGCCACACGCTAACGGGTTCGGTTAACGCTGCTGGCCGACCAGTTAAGTGTTGAACTGGGAGGAGGACGTCTCCCAGAATGAAGGCTGACACTGACAGTCTTTACTGGTTTAGATTCTACTGACCTGTTGACCCCCACCCGCCAACACAACCAGTATCTGATCTGTAGCTGACCTGCTGTCAGGTGAATTTAAGATTGAACCATCCTCCATAGTATACCTGAATGTTCTCTGGTGGCTGGAGGCGGTGGACTCAGTGCTACTCCATTGCTAAACAGAGTCAAACAAAAGTGAAGTTGGCCTTAATAAACCTCTGATAAAGAAGATATAACCGAAATGACTCCACCTTATAGAGAAGGTGTATGAGATAGGATTGAGATAGTTATATTAGGGTTAGGGTTAGTACTTAGGGTTAGGGTTATTGTTAGTAGTTGATAAGCAGAATATTGGTCCCACCACCCATCCTGTCATATGATTCCTTGCGACATGGGGGAATGTTGTTCTGTTTAATCCTCTGATGCTGAACGTGTTCCCACGTTTTAAACACTCAAAACGTGCCTTGTGAACCTGAAACTAATGAGTTTGTAATTCTACTTTACCAATTCTTTGCATGATTTCTGTCTTGTCAGATGGACAGCATCCTGAGAGCTGCTGATTCCCACCAGTCATTCTTACTACTTCCTTCTGAGCTTCAGTTTGAGTTCATTTTGTTTCAGTCTACAACAACCCTGTCAGGAACTTTATGGATTTTAGTCAAATAGCTTCAATGCATTAACGTGTCTTAATTTAAGTGATGAAAACATTATTAAGGTTATTGCAAGTAACTTTTGGAGTATTGCGACACTATCATTGTCCCCGGGATGAAATAATCCCGAGGTAAATGAGTGATCAGATATCGATAAGATGACCGTTGGACCCAGGCAGCTGGACAGGGGTTACTGTGGGTCACTTACTGTCAGACCTTCTGATGCCTACAAACATTCTGAGTTGTCTTATTGCTGCGCTCGCTCTAAAACAATGTAGGATAATTTTTGGATAACGATTGAAATATGATACAAAGCAGTTCTTCAGGTTTAATTCAGTAGTTGCAACTTCTGCCTTCTTATTTGTGGTTCAAACTAAAAAGATCCCTCTTCTCCCAGTTAGCTCCAAGAGTTAGATTCTAGTTGTAATGGTCAGAACATAAGGCCGCGTCCTCCCTGAGGTCACAGACTGGAGGAAAGGCCCTGAAGAGGGTGATGCAATCTGTGCTTGATCCACAGCTGCACTCGGCACCCAACCCATCCCAGGCTTTGAACGAGGTCTCCATCCCATCTGGGTTCTGACCGCCCACACTGAGAACACACTCATGCCTCTCTGTAACGAAGGCCAACATCACGTCTGATTTATGCATTAGTTTGTGATAACTCGCTAACCCGTTTACGGAGACAGTAAAGCTGCACATGGTAGAGTGGGGACCCCGATCGGCCCGCTGCGTGGTGGAGGAGGAGCCGCGGGGTCTCCTCTGTCTGCAGGACGCTGTTTGCTCACCAAGAGGAGGCTGCCTAGTAACTGAAAACAGGAAAGAGCCGGGCGCCCTGAGGGGATTTCAGGGCGTTCAGACGACCTACAGTAACCTGTTGTGTTCCTTCCCCCTGGTCCTCGTAGGGCTGCGTCAGCCAGCTCAGCACCCTGCCCCCTGCTCTGACACTCACTATCAGCGGCCCCATCTAGAGCCGGAGATCTGCTCTGTCTCCACCGGCCTCCAGGAGTCCTCCGGCCTTTAGCCCAGATACAGAGGGAGAGGTGGAGATGCAGATCCCGTGGTAACACACTCACTGAGGTAAGGCTTCATAATGTGTGGTGTAGCCCCGTGGGGTCCGAGGGGACGCTGTCGGGGTATCAGGAGATAGGGCTGGGGCAATATGTGGTTATTGGTTCTCTGCTAGCTGGGGTTTTGTTCCTAAAGGATTGTGCCTTCGATCTCCATCAATATTATCCAGGGTACAGGATCATTTAGGATTTACAGTAATATAATAATTGTCAATATAATATAATATCTGTCATGGCCAGGACACTCTTGTAAACAAAGATTTTTTTAATCTCAATGAGACTCCTGATTAAATAAAGGTTAAATATGAAAAATATCATAATAATAATAATTATTACAATTATTAATAATAATTGTCTCAGATTTGTGAAAGTTCACTATTTGAATGTTTTTTATTTTTATTGTATTGGCCAATTAATGTATTTTTGCACTTAAAAAAAATATCGTAATGCTGTGATAATATTTCAACCAAAACACATCACAGCTACAACTAAAGATAAACCCACACACACATTAGAACAGTGTAAATAAATGATCCGATTTAGTAGAAGATGCAACTGAATGTGTCCAGTGCTGTTTTGAATATCGGTCTAATTTAGGGTTACAATAGAGTTGGCCATAACTTCCATTAAATGCTTAGGGTACTACGATTATACCATATTGTTTTTTAAATCAATATGTTGCCAGGTGGTTTTTTAGTTCAGTATTCAATTCTGTCTGTCTTTTTATATATGTTATTGAGGAGGAATATAATTGTTCTAAGTGCCTTTAACTCTTATCAGGAAAAGGGGAGAGTCTTGCAATAGTATCCACAAAACCACAGTCCTTAAACAGAGTGCTATATGAGCCATTCACATGACCGGTTTCATTTCTGCTTTCTAGCTAGGTGGATTTCCTCTGTTTCTTTATAGAAGACTTGGAACTGAGAACACACAATGTTTGTGCATATTGTACTATACATTTGTAATACAGAAAATGGGTTGAATTTGTTAGTTTTCTCAATAGTCGTATATTCGTCAAATGATAACATTTAAAACTACATTGGAGATGCATTAATGATCCCGGATATGTGAGGTTCTGCTTTTAGTTTTTCAACTTGTGGTCAATTTAGCACATTGGGGGGGGTTCCCATTCGATTTTCTGCTCAGATGGTAGCGAGACTCGTTTTTATTGGTCAGCCTCCAACTGCGAAAGTCTCTTCCCTGCAGAAATGTATTTAATGGAGCGGTCACATCCCATGAGTCACCAGCCATCTGTTAGACTTCATCACCGGCTCCACCGGCGACGTTCTGGTTCCCGGAGGGACCCGCCCGTCTCCCTGTGATCTGTACGGTCACGGGGTTCCATCGTTCGCAGGCCATGTTTACATTCATTTGGATATCTTCATCTGTATCTATAGAAATCTTTATGGTGCAGCTGGACGTTGATTCCGTAATGACAAGCTTCTGTGAAGAAGATGTCCACGCTGTCTGCGACTGATATCCCAGATGTTGGTCACGGTACAAGCCGCTCTCTCACATTGGTTTGCCTTAACTCTCCACCACTGGGAGTGGTGGAGTTTGACTAATGGCTCTCTTCTCCTCCCACTCTTCCCCTCCCCTCCCCTCTCCTCTCCTCTCCTCCCCTCTCCTCCTCTCCTCCCCTCTCCTTCTCTCCTCCCCTCTCCTCCTTTCCTCCCCTCCCCTCTCCCCTCTCCCCTCTCCCCTCTCCCCTCCCCTCCCCTCCCCTCCCCTCCCCTCCCCTCCCCTCCCTCTCCTCTCCTCCCCTCCCTCCCCTCCCCTCCCCTCCCCTCCCCTCTCCTCCTCCCCTCTCCTCCTCTCCTCTCCTCCTCTCTCCCCCCCTCCCCTCCCCTCTCCCCCCCTCCCCTCCCCTCCCCTCCCCTCTCCTCCCTCCCCTCTCCTCCCCTCCCCTCTCCCCTCCCCTCCCCTCCCCTCTCTCCTCCCCTCCCCTCCTCTCTTCTCCCCCCCCCCCCCCCAGTTGAGAGGCAGGTGTTTGACCTCCCCCCTGTGCTGCGGCTGCACTGCTTGGTGGAGGAGCGTGTCGACGGCGCCGGGGCCGGTCACCGTGGCGTCATGTTAGGGAGCCCCCTGCGGGCCGACGAGCTGCCCTCCCTGGACGGCTCGTCGCTGGGGGAGATGAGCAGCCCGCTGCCCGCGGAGCACGGAGACATGAAGCTGGAGCCGGCGGCGGGGGACAGCGCCGCCCACTCAGGTGTGTTGAGGACGGGATGTAGGCCGTGATCATGTGACGTATGAATGTGATATACTGACGGTAACGCGTAAGTGTGAAGGTTTATTATGTAGTGAGACCGCCCCCCACAGGAACATGTGGTGACTGTGGAAACAGTCAGACATGGTGAAGTGAAAGCACATCGTGTTCTAAAATTAAGAAGCAGCTAAATATGCCTTAATCGTAATGGTAAAAGACAAACATTTCCTCCATTTCTTGAGTTAACCTATCGAAGTTGACGTAAATGATTATCAAAATATTTCTGAGCAAAGTACAACTGACATTTATGGCATTTAGCAGACGCTTTTACCCAAAGCGACTTACATTTTACTTGGTTAACAATAAAGGTCTACGATGTCACATCGTAATGTCCTGTAAGTCACTGGTACTCTATACGTTCTGAAGCTACACATTGCACCAGAGTAATGGAATTGCACTGCCCTGATCCTTAAAACCACGGTTCTGTGAAGAACCCCAGCCTGAATGTTGGCTAACAGCAGACCTGTTCTGATTGGAAGGTGAGGAGAGCTCTCCTCACCGCTCAGGTGGGCTGGAGAAACCTCCCCTTCAACCGCTGAAGCTCCTCGGACAGAAGAAACGCCATTCCAGCTCCGTTGGTAATATATTTTAATTAGCAAATTGCACCTTGAGGCTTTAATAAGCATTATTTAGAACCGTTTCATGTGATGTGTTCACTGCTAATGTTGATAGAATGTTTTCAAATTGGGGATTTAAAATACGTCACGAAGGTAAAGCAACAAGTAGCCATTTGCCTCGCTGTGAGGATAATCCACCAGGCTCTGTCCTCCCCCCAGCGTGAACACAGAGCCCTTACTCCGAGGAGGGGGGGGAGTTTGACGCAGTCAACTCGCCTTGACGGCGGTGGTGACGGTTATGGTTTAGTTTGCTGTGACGCTGGTCACTGCCGCTCAGTCCATCAGACAATTACAATAAAAAAAGTCGGCACAGCCCAATCGCCGACAAAAGTAATCCCAAGATACATTATGATAGTCCAGCCCTGTACCCCTTTTAGTCCATTTAGCAGTTCCACTCTGATCAAATTCAGGTTTAACTTTGCTTCGTCAAACAACCCTTTTTTTATTTTATAGACCTGACTTTATATTTGTGCATCCCAAATCACTGCACGCTTGTATTGAGAGTTTCTCCATTAACACATTTGCACTGAAGATGTCTGGTTACTTCCTCCAAAGCCCCCACTCATCCCTCCCCTTCCTCTTCCTCCCCAGACGGGCAGCCGGCGGTGAAGAGGAAGAAGGGGCCCGCCCCCAAGATGCTGGGCAACGAGGTGTGCAGCGTGTGCGGGGACAAGGCGTCGGGCTTCCACTACAACGTGCTGAGCTGCGAGGGCTGCAAGGGCTTCTTCCGCCGCAGCGTCATCAAGGGCGCGCAGTACGCCTGCAAGAGCAGCGGCCGCTGCGAGATGGACATGTACATGAGGCGCAAGTGCCAGCAGTGCCGGCTCCGCAAGTGCAGAGAGGCGGGCATGCTGGAGCAGTGTGAGTGTCCTGAGAGTCGAAGGCATCGGCCTGCGTCCTGTCGGCTGTGGTTCAGATGAACGGGGCGGCATGTGGCTCGGGAGGTAGAGCGGGTTGGCGTGCGTTGTGAGGTGTCCCTGAGCGAGACGCCTCACCCCTGACCAGCTGGCTGTCGCCCTGCGTGGCTGACTCCACCGTTGGTGTGTGAATGGGTGCATGAATGGGTGAATGTCAGGCAGTATTGTAGAGCGCTTCGAGTCCACTGGTTTGAAGGTTTGAAGTCAGGTTAGGACGGTGCCTGTGGCTGAATGTTCAGACACAGTACAGCAGGATGGTGCAGAGCTGCAGCTTGTTGACGGTCACGTGTCTCTGCAGGCGTCCTGTCGGAGGAGCAGATCAGGCTGAAGAAGATGAAGAAGCAGCACGAGGACGAGTCGGCGCGCGCCTCGTCGGTGGCCACGCCCACGCCGCCCCCGGAGCTGCTCAGCCTGGGCCCCGAGCAGCAGGCCATGATCGACAAGCTGGTGGCCATGCAGAAGCAGTGCAACAAGAGGTCCTTCATTGACCGGCCGAAAGTCACCGTGAGTTCAGGGCTCAAAGCATCATAGATGCTAGTAGAGGAAACTAATCAGGTAGACATAATTAAGTGATGTACTTCAGTAGTATGCATATTCGTACGATGAGCTTCTAGGAAGGGGCTCATGACAGCCGTGAGGCGAAGGCCTGCTGTACCATTACAACGTTCAACAGGCTCTCTAATGCCGCTTTTCCACCGCACATGTAGCTCGACTCGACTCGACACGACTCGACACGGTAGCAGCACGGGTCGTTTTCCACCGCAAATAGTACCTCCTGGACGTGGGCGGGGTCGGCTGCGCGAAAGGACAGAACCCACATAACAACAATGGAGGACATCGATAACATTACTATTATTAGCTGGCATGTTGAAAAGGTTGAAGAAGTGGAATATGTTGGCTGCGGCGCTGCTATGGCTGTTACCAGCATTGTTGCCATGTTGCTCTCGTGACTTCGTCACACTCTCTGGCCAATCAGTAGCCGGCCGTCTGCCGACGTCACCTTTTAGCATCGGCTCAGCCACTTGGAACCTAGAGCGAGGCGGTACTAGAAAAAGCAGACACTTCAGGTACCATGTTTTCGCGGGGGAAACGCAAAAAATGCGAGCTGAGTCGAGTCGTGTCGAGCTGGTACCATGCATTGGAAAAGCGGCATAAGTTACTATCAGCAGCACCACGATGACAGTCCACCTAACGTGTGTGTGTGTGTGTGTGTGCAGCCCTGGCCCCTGAGCCAGGACCCCCAGAACAGGGAGGTGCGTCAGCAGCGGTTCGCCCACTTCACAGAGCTGGCCATCATGTCGGTCCAGGAGATCGTGGACTTTGCCAAGCAGCTCCCCGGCTTCCTGGAGCTGACCAGAGAGGACCAGATCGCCCTGCTGAAGACCTCCACCATCGAGGTCCGTCCAATGTCCCCCACACACTGTACTGTATACACTATACAGCTGAGGTTTAGGTCCCACTGTGTTGCACTTCAACCCGCTCATAGCGTGGGATCACCTGGACACATCAGTAGTTAACGCTGATCAACAGGGATTTCATTAATGTTATCGCTAAAGCTATGAATGAATGATACCCCAATGGGGAACCAGTCCAGCTGACATGTTGTTGAGGCTCAGACTCTCTCGGTGTTACTGAGGAGGGAGGCTGCAGGACTTAATGTCTGCCTCTCGACCACCTCGTCTCTGACGGCACACGGACGCTAAAGGTCCCATGGACCAAAGCTTAGTGTCTCCGGGTGACCTGTCGCTGAGAGCTGAGCCTTCCGCCCGCAGATCATGCTGCTGGAGACGTCTCGGCGCTACAACCCGGCCATCGAGAGCATCACCTTCCTCAAGGACTTCAGCTACAACAAGGAGGACTTCGCCAAAGCAGGTACCCAGCCCTGAACAACAGACAGAGAGACAGACAACAGAGCAGGAACCCTGCCCTGAACAACAGAGACAGAGACAGACAACAGAGCAGGTACCCAGCCCTGAACAACAGAGACAGAGACAGACAACAGAGCAGGTACCCAGCCCTGAACAACAGAGACAGAGACAGACAACAGAGCAGGTACCCAGCCCTGAACAACAGACACAGAGACAGACAACAGAGCAGGTACCCAGCCCTGAACAACAGAGACAGACAGAGACAAACCACAGACAGAGCAGGTACCCTCTCCTGAACAACAGACAGAGCAGGTACCCTGCCCTGAACAACAGACAGAGCAGGTACCCTGCCCTGAACAACAGACAGATACAGATATATAACATCAACATTCCACTGGGAAGGAGTTGGTAACAGTAGTACACAATAGTATTACAGCCATTATGTCTTTAAATCATTAGTTTCCCCAGTATAACCATCCCTGTTGTGATGGACCTGCTGGTCGATGGGTCTGATTGGGGACCACGTTTCTCTCTCTCTGTCTCGCTGACCTCCGGCTCCTGCAGGGCTGCAGTTTGAGTTCATCAACCCCATCTTTGAGTTCTCCAAAGGGATGAACGACCTCCACCTGGACGAGGCCGAGTACGCCCTCCTCATCGCCATCAACATCTTCTCTGCAGGTCAGAGAACAGTAATGAGGACCTCAGTAATGATGTACTGATGAGATCAGATTAACACACTGCCAACGCTGTACAGACTGCTCTGCAACAGAGCTGCACAACTGGTTTCAAGGTTAATAAGGGTATTAGATAGGTATTAAATAGATATTAAAAAGGGGTTAAATAGGAATTAAATAGGGCTGTAGACTAAAATGCGACCGACTCTTCGACTAATGGATGGTCGATGGGGAAAATAAAAGTCTTCTGCTATCTCTAGCTTAACTTAATGTGCCACAGCGCTGTGTACTCTGCCTAGCCTATTGCCCAATCGGTCTGCATATGTCCCTCCCGCCCCCCCAAAGTTATGGATCCAGAAGCGATTATTTCCTTCTGAAAGTAAACCAACAGCACGTAGAGTATCACCCAACAGCACGTAGAGTATTCACCCAAAAGGACGTGGAGTATTCACCCAACAGCACGTAGAGTATTCACCCAACAGCACGTAGAGTATCACCCAACAGCACGTAGAGTATT
Source organism: Gadus morhua (assembly GCF_902167405.1). NCBI lineage: Eukaryota > Metazoa > Chordata > Actinopteri > Gadiformes > Gadidae > Gadus > Gadus morhua. The sequence goes on along the minus strand of NC_044061.1, from coordinate 1,314,830 downwards.
CACCCAACAGCACGTAGAGTCTTCACCCAACAGCACGTAGAGTATTCACCCAACAGCACGTAGAGTATTCACCCAACAGCACGTAGAGTATTCACCCAACAGCACGTAGAGTATTCACCCAACAGCACGTAGAGTATTCACCCAACAGCATGTAGAGTATTCACCCAACAGCACGTAGAGTATTCACCCAACAGCACGTAGAGTATTCACCCAACAGCACGTAGAGTATTCACCCAACAGCACGTAGAGTATTCACCCAACAGCACGTAGAGTATTCACCCAACAGCACGTAGAGTATTCACCCAACAGCACGTAGAGTATTCACCCAACAGCACGTAGAGTATTCACCCAACAGCACGTAGAGTATTCACCCAACAGCACGTAGAGTATTCACCCAACAGCACGTAGAGTATTCACCCAACAGCACGTAGAGTATTCACCCAACAGCACGTAGAGTATTCACCCAACAGCACGTAGTGTTCACCCAACAGCACGTAGAGTATTCACCCAACAGCACGTAGAGTATTCACCCAACAGCACGTAGAGTATTCACCCAACAGCACGTAGAGTATTCACCCAACAGCACGTAGAGTATTCACCCAACAGCACGTAGAGTATTCACCCAACAGCACGTAGAGTATTCACCCAACAGCACGTAGAGTATTCACCCAACAGCACGTAGTGTTCACCCAACAGCACGTAGAGTTCACCCAACAACACGTAGAGTATTGAACCAACAGCACGTAGAGTATTGAACCAACAGCACGTAGAGTATTGAACCAACAGCACGTAGAGTATTCACCCAACAGCGCGTAGAGTATTCACCCAACAGCACGTAGAGTATTCACCCAACAGCACGTAGTGTTCACCCAACAGCACGTAGAGTATTCACCCAACAGCACGTAGAGTATTCACCCAACAGCACGTAGAGTATTGAACCAACAGCACGTAGAGTATTCACCCAACAGCACGTAGAGTATTCACCCAACAGCACGTAGAGTATTCACCCAACAGCACGTAGAGTATTCACCCAACAGCACGTAGAGTATTCACCCAACAGCACGTAGAGTATTCACCCAACAGCACGTAGAGTATTGAACCAACAGCACGTAGAGTATTGAACCAACAGCACGTAGAGTATTCACCCAACAGCGCGTAGAGTATTCACCCAACAGCACGTAGAGTATTGAACCAACAGCACGTAGAGTATTGAACCAACAGCACGTAGAGTATTCACCCAACAGCACGTAGAGTATTCACCCAACAGCACGTAGAGTATTGAACCAACAGCACGTAGAGTATTCACCCAACAGCACGTAGAGTATTCACCCAACAGCACGTAGAGTATTCACCCAACAGCACGTAGAGTATTAACCCAACAGCACGTAGTGTTCACCCAACAGCACGTAGAGTATTCACCCAACAGCACGTAGAGTATTCACCCAACAGCACGTAGAGTATTCACCCAACAGCACGTAGAGTATTGAACCAACAGCACGTAGAGTATTGAACCAACAGCACGTAGAGTATTCACCCAACAGCACGTAGAGTATTCACCCAACAGCACGTAGAGTATTCACCCAACAGCACGTAGAGTATTCACCCAACAGCACGTAGAGTATTCACCCAACAGCACGTAGAGTATTCACCCAACAGCACGTAGAGTATTCACCCAACAGCACGTAGAGTATTCACCCAACAGCACGTAGAGTATTCACCCAACAGCACGTAGAGTATTGAACCAACAGCACGTAGAGTATTCACCCAACAGCACGTAGAGTATTCACCCAACAGCACGTAGAGTATTCACCCAACAGCACGTAGAGTATTCACCCAACAGCACGTAGAGTATTCACCCAACAGCACGTAGAGTATTCACCCAACAGCACGTAGAGTATTCACCCAACAGCACGTAGAGTATTGAACCAACAGCACGTAGAGTATTCACCCAACAGCACGTAGAGTATTCACCGAACAGGACGTAGAGTATTCACCCAACAGCGCGTAGAGTATTCACCCAACAGCGCGTAGAGTATTCACCCAACAGCGCGTAGAGTATTCACCCAACAGCGCGTAGAGTATTCACCCAACAGCGCGTAGAGTATTCACCCAACAGCGCGTAGAGTATTCACCCAACAGCGCGTAGAGTATTCACCCAACAGCGCGTAGAGTATTCACCCAACAGCGCGTAGAGTATTCACCCAACAGCACGTAGAGTATTCACCCAACAGCACGTAGAGTATTCACCCAACAGCACGTAGAGTATTCACCCAACAGCACGTAGAGTATTCACCCAACAGCACGTAGAGTATTCACCCAACAGCACGTAGAGTATTCACCCAACAGCACGTAGAGTATTCACCCAACAGCACGTAGAGTATTCACCCAACAGCACGTAGAGTATTCACCCAACAGCACGTAGAGTATTCACCCAACAGCACGTAGAGTATTGAACCAACAGCACGTAGAGTATTGAACCAACAGCACGTAGAGTATTCACCCAACAGCGCGTAGAGTATTCACCCAACAGCACGTAGAGTATTCACCCAACAGCACGTAGAGTATTCACCCAACAGCGCGTAGAGTATTCACCCAACAGCGCGTAGAGTATTCACCCAACAGCACGTAGAGTATTCACCCAACAGCACGTAGAGTATTCACCCAACAGCACGTAGAGTATTCACCCAACAGCACGTAGAGTATACACCCAACAGCACGTAGAGTATTGAACCCACAGCACGTAGTGTTCACCCCCGTTGGTCAGAGAGCTGCTCCACTGATCCCCTGGAGCTGAAGGAGGCGTTCTGCTGCTGTGAGTCCACATCGTGACCCTGACCCCTCCTGTTCTCCCCAGACCGGCCCAACGTGCAGGACCACGACCTGGTGGAGCGCCTGCAGCAGCCCTACGTCGACGCCCTGCGCGCCTACATCTCCATCAAGAGACCCAACGTGAGTCAGAGCCTGGCCTCAGAGCGGGGTCCCCCTGACCTCAGGGCGGGGTCCCCCTGACCTCACAGCGGGGTCACCCTGACCTCAGAGCGGGGTCACCCTGACCTCAGAGCGGTCAGCGGCTCCCAGGAACGCTCACAACAACAGAGAACACAGACACTATCAGGCCCTCTGTCTGGGGGGGGTCCTCTCACAGAGACACTATCAGGCCCTCTGTCTGGGGGGGGGTCCTCTCTAGGAGACACTATCAGGCCCTCTGTCTGGGGGGGGGTCCTCTCACAGAGACACTATCAGGCCCTCTGTCTGGGGGGGGTCCTCTCACAGAGACACTATCAGGCCCTCTGTCTGGGGGGGGTCCTCTCACAGAGACACTATCAGGCCCTCTGTCTGGGGGGGGTCCTCTCTAGGAGACACTATCAGGCCCTCTGTCTGGGGGGGGTCCTCTCTAGGAGACACTATCAGGCCCTCTGTCTGGGGGGGGTCCTCTCACAGAGACACTATCAGGCCCTCTGTCTGGGGGGGGGGTCCTCTCTAGGAGACACTATCAGGCCCTCTGTCTGGGGGGGGGTCCTCTCTAGGAGACACTATCAGGCCCTCTGTCTGGGGGGGGGTCCTCTCTAAGAGACACTATCAGGCCCTCTGTCTGGGGGGGGGTCCTCTCTAAGAGACACTATCAGGCCCTCTGTCTGGGGGGGGGTCCTCTCTAGGAGACACTATCAGGCCCTCTGTCTGGGGGGGGTCCTCTCACAGAGACACTATCAGGCCCTCTGTCTGGGGGGGGTCCTCTCACAGAGACACTATCAGGCCCTCTGTCTGGGGGGGGGTCCTCTCACAGAGACACTATCAGGCCCTCTGTCTGGGGGGGGTCCTCTCTAGGAGACACTATCAGGCCCTCTGTCTCGGGGGGGTCCTCTCACAGAGACACTATCAGGCCCTCTGTCTGGGGGGGGTCCTCTCTAGGAGACACTATCAGGCCCTCTGTCTGGGGGGGGTCCTCTCACAGAGACACTATCAGGCCCTCTGTCTGGGGGGGGTCCTCTCACAGAGACACTATCAGGCCCTCTGTCTGGGGGGGGTCCTCTCACAGAGACACTATCAGGCCCTCTGTCTGGGGGGGGTCCTCTCACAGAGACACTATCAGGCCCTCTGTCTGGGGGGGGTCCTCTCACAGAGACACTATCAGGCCCTCTGTCTGGGGGGGGTCCTCTCTAAGAGACACTATCAGGCCCTCTGTCTGGGGGGGGTCCTCTCACAGAGACACTATCAGGCCCTCTGTCTGGGGGGGGTCCTCTCTAGGAGACACTATCAGGCCCTCTGTCTGGGGGGGTGTCCTCTCTAAGAGACACTATCAGGCCCTCTGTCTGGGGGGGGTCCTCTCACAGAGACACTATCAGGCCCTCTGTCTGGGGGGGGGTCCTCTCTAGGAGACACTATCAGGCCCTCTGTCTGGGGGGGGTCCTCTCTAGGAGACACTATCAGGCCCTCTGTCTGGGGGGGGGTCCTCTCTAGGAGGACATTGATGGTTAAACACACACGCTCACAGTCAGTCTGTTACACACACACAGTCAAGTCAGTCACAGAATCAGTCAGTCAGCCACACAGTCACACAGTCAGTCACACAGTCAGTCACACATCCAGTCAGTCACACAGTCAGTCAGTCAATCATTCACACACTCAGTCAAATCTTATTTGCGCTGCATCTGTCATGTCACCTGCAGCACTTGTATAATGATTATGTCTGTTTGCGTTGTTGTCTGATGAAGACGGCCCCCTCTCCTCTGATTGGTTCCCAGGACCACCTGATGTTCCCCCGCATGCTGATGAAGCTGGTGAGCCTGCGCACGCTGAGCTCCGTGCACTCGGAGCAGGTGTTCGCCCTGCGGCTGCAGGACAAGAAGCTGCCCCCGCTGCTCTCCGAGATCTGGGACGTCCACGAGTGACCGTCTCCCCCCTGGACCCGCCCCTCTCCACACCTGGCTCCTCCCAGCTCCCCCCTGGACCCGCCCCTCTCCCCACCTGGCTCCCCCTGGACCCGCCCCTCTCCCCACCTGGCTCCTCCTGGACCCCCCCCTCTCCACACCTGGCTCCTCCCAGCTCCCCCTGGACCCCCCCCTCTCCACACCTGGCTCCTCCCAGCTCCCCCCTGGACCCGCCCCTCTCCCCACCTGGCTCCTCCTGGACCCCCCCCTCTCCACACCTGGCTCCTCCCAGCTCCCCCCTGGACCCGCCCCTCTCCCCACCTGGCTCCTCCCAGCTCCCCCTGGACCCCCCCCTCTCCACACCTGGCTCCTCCCAGCTCCCCCCTGGACCCGCCCCTCTCCCCACCTGGCTCCTCCCAGTTCCCCCTGGACCCCCCCCTCTCCACACCTGGCTCCTCCCAGCTCCCCCTGGACCCGCCCCTCTCCCCACCTGGCTCCTCCCTGCTCCACCTGGCCCCACCCCTCTCCCCACCTGGCTCACCCCCACCTCACCTGGCTCCTCCCTGCTCCACCTGGCCCCACCCCCACCTCACCTAGTTCCTCCCTGCTCCTCCTGGCCCCACCCCTGCCCCACCTGGCTCCTCCCTGTCCCACCTGGCTCCTCCCTCCCCAGCCCTGGAGGGGCGGAGCCATCAGACTCGACGGCCCGTTAACCGTTGGGGCAGACTTGGTGGTGTTCTTCTGACATGGATTGGTTCTACGTGTGCAGAATGATATAGATCTATTTTTCCTTTATTCTTTCTGGGCTCTCCTGCGTTCACACCCCCTCTCCTGAGAGGGGGTCTCTGATTGGACGGTAGGACCCTCTAACACGGGGGTCTCTGATTGGACGGTAGGACCCTCTAACACGGGGGTCTCTGAACGGACGGTAGGACCCTCTAACAAGGGGGTCTCTGAACGGACGGTAGGACCCTCTAACACGGGGGTCTCTGATTGGATGGCAGGACCCTCTAACACGGGGCTCTCTGGACGGTAGGACCCTCTAACACGGGGGTCTCCGATTGGACGGTAGGACCCTCTAACACGGGGGTCTCTGATTGGACGGTAGGACCCTCTAACACGGGGCTCTCTGATTGGACGGTAGGACCCTCTAACACGGGGGTCTCTGATTGGACGGTAGGACCCTCACACGGGGGTCTCTGATTGGACGGTAGGACCCTCTAACACGGGGGTCTCTGCAGTGCAAAGAGCTCCTTTTCTGTAAGCCTCTTGCTCTTCCTGTCGTGTTGACTCTGCAAAGAGCAGAATCCAGCTTCTATCTAGATAGATCTATATAGATATACATCTATGGATCAGGCTTGCAGGCTAGTTTTGATGTGCACAAATTAATATATGTAGAAGGTTGTTTTATAGTGGACTTCTTTACCTCAATTCTAATGTCGTTAATGGCAATGCTTTCAGCAGATCTTGGCTCTCTAACATTACAGTCCATAGAAAATTCCAGCTGCCAATGAATAGGTGGTGACCTCAGACAGTAGAATAGGTTCTACACATCTGAGGAACAGAGATGATCCTGCTTTGCATTGAATTGAATTAGTTTGGTCCCAAATAAAAATCATTGGGTTAGGTTATTAAATCACATTTGATCATCAGAACTAATTTGAAAGATATATTGTACAATTGTCAGATACTGATAGCATTAGTTTTATGTAAAATATACATGTCAGATTTTGATTACATGCTTATAGGACTGAAAATGAGCAGAATAGATCTTTGTTTTAATTTAGTGCAAAGGGTCATGTCTGCATGATTCATCATTCTTTACTTTTTGCTCTTTAATGCTTCAAGCAGAGCTTGAACTTTGGAACAAATATGTCCCTTCATTGAGTGATTTATCATAAATGATGACAACGGTTGGGGTGGGTTGAATACAGCAGGGTTTATCGTTCCACAACTTCTAATAGCTTACAGAAATGGGTTGATACTTGGATAGATGGTTGCCTGGGGTTTTAACTGCAGCCAACGCTACATTATTTGAAAGTATGTATAATACTGATAATACCATCACCAACTTGGTTATTGAAAAAGTGGAGGCTCATTACATCTGTCCAACCATGAAGTGATGCTTTTGTTCCAAGCTGCTGTGAAAAAGTTGCATAGTACAAACCTAAGGCAGAGCCCAACACTTTGGCTCTCTGGAAGCAATGCTCTAGATGAGGCTAATGTTGGCGCTAGAGCATCCGGTTTCATTCCAGTGTTGTGATGAAGCAGCTTTCTGCTTGTTTATCTTCTGGAAGAGAGACGATATATCATCACAGGGATGTGGAATTGGATCTGATAAAGTATTAGGATTTCGAGATCTGGTAAATGCAAACATCTTTTATAACTTAACTAAGTTGAAATGAGTCGAGTTCTGCTCTAAGTCTATAATGGTTATACTGAGGTACACATCGGACTGGTTTTCTAATGAAGCTTTGATCGAAGGCCTCTCACCTGTTTCCTATGGAGGAAGTGCGGACATTTTTTTAGCGTGGTACAGCATAATGGTTGTCATGGGCGTCGAGGTTCCATGTACAGACTGCCCCTCGGCCATTGGCATCACTTCCTCGTAGCACCGTTTACTAGACAATGAGAAGCAGGTCCAAGTCACACGTGTGAAACTACCAGGTTAGCGTAATGCATTGTTCTAATGCAGCAAGCTGTGGAGGGTGTCTCTGAGGAAATAATTCAGATATTTAATGGACTTAAATTCACAATTGATCAATGGCAATATGACCGCGGGGACAAAGAATATATCACGAGAGGTGCTAACATGTTTTCAAACATTTCCGTTTTTATAAGTTTCAAAATAAGTTGATTTTCTGATCTGATGTAAAGGACTGAATTGTTCTTAAGGTCTTACGGATGGTTAACTAATAATTAAAGAATGGTTATAAATTGACTCTGCTAAAGGGATCGTGGGACATCTTTATTTTTATAGAGGACAGGTTTTTCATGATGTCTCCCCTGTAATTTGACCAGGAAATGCTGCCGGAAAGATAACGACAGATTAACAGTAAAACTTGTTTCTCCAACTTGTGATTCCGTCTCATTCTTATCTCTTTGCCAGGGTCATTTGTGACTGATCATTATCTTAAGCACAACAACAAATGAACAAATAAGCTTATTTGAAATAAATCTCAAATTCGACTACTTTAATAATAATACATTTAATTTAGAGGCGGCTTTCAAGGCACCCAAGGTCACCTTACAGAGCATAAAGTCATCATAAATCGTTTAAAAACAAGACATTGTGGAAAAGAATAATAATGAATAAATAAAACAACAGGACAAATCAAACAAACAATCAAGACAGTGATCAGTTAGACCTGTGCGAGTTTGAACAGGTGAGTTTTGAGTTGTGACTTGAAGGTTGTAATGGTGTCTGACTGTTTTATGTGTGGGGGGAGGGAGTTCCAGAGCCTGGGTTCTGAACAGCTGAATGACCGGGCACCCATTGTAATGAGTCGTGATGTGGGGATACATAGTAGTCCAGCAGAGGTTGAGCAAAGGGAGTGTATTCTTGGAGGAGGTCGCAGAGGTAACTGGGGGCGAGGTTGTGGAGAGCTTTGTAGGTGAGGAGTAGGGTTTTGTATTGGATGCGGTAGTGTACTGGGAGCCAGTGAAGTTGGATGAGGACAGGGGTGATGTGGTCAGATGATTTGGTGCGGGTGATGATCCGGGCGGCTGAGTTCTGAATGATCTGCAGCCTGTTGATGAGTTTGCTGGGGAATCCGGTGAGGAGGGCGTTTGCTTTGCTTTGCTACTATATAATGTATATTTTTCTAGATCCAAATATAGACAAATAAATGCAGTTAAAATGTTCAGAGATGTGCCAAAGTTGATTGTATAGCCTCTTGGGATGTGGGATTGTACCCAAGTTATCTAAAATGTGAGGCTGTAAACACTAATGCTGCTAGTTTTTGTTACAGGCGAACATCATGTGTTGTTAGCTCCACATTATAGGCTATTCTGCATCAGTTATTGGATCATATCAACGGATATTTAAATTATCGTGGTATCAATAAACTCTCTGGGTAGGATGATATTTTTATTTAAAGGTTTCTGAAATATACTGGCTAATAAATACAGATTCATATTTATTAGGGGGCCATTCCCCTTCTGACTTCTGACTGTCAGGGGTCCCTTCTCCTGACTTCCGGTTGTCAAGGGTATCTCCCCCTGACTTCCGGCTGCAACGGGTCCCTTCTCCCGCTTCCGGCTGTCAGGGGGGGGGGGGTTCCTCCTCCTGACTTCCGGTTACCAGGGGTCCCTTCTCTCTCGTCACTCAGTAAGCGGAAGTCCCGCCCACTCCTGCTCGGTGGATCAGGAGGATGTTGAACAAGGCTCAGCAGCATCACTGTTCATCACGATCATCATCCAACCCCAGGGTCGTCATCAGCGGGGAGCAAACGGGCTAACTGACAGGTAGGTGGTGTTCCTCCGCCGGCTCTGCACCCCTCACCACCCCCTCCTGGTTCTCCGTCATTCCCCCCGTAGATCGGTCCGTACGACGACACGTCGGTCCGTGTCTCCGACGTTTAAGCTAAGAGTGATGCTAACGCTGACAGCTAGCCCTCCTCTTAGCAGCCAGCTCTTCTGCTAGCAGCTAGCTCTCCTGTTAGCATCTAACTCTGCTGTTGGCATCTAGCTCTCCTGTCAGAAGCTAGCTCTCCTGTCAGAAGCTAGCTCTCCTGTTAGCAGCTAGCTCCGTGGCTAATCCATCCGTGACGTATGAAGCCGGAGTCCTAGGAGGCGATGCTGAAGGTCTGATGATCAGAGGCCTCTGGTACCGGGAGCCTCTGGTACCAGGGAGCTTCTGGTACCAGGAGGAGCCTGTGGTACCAGGAGCTCCTGGTACCAGAGGCTCCTCCTGGTACCAGGAGCCTCTGGTACCAGGGAGCATCCCGACCAGGCTGCAGCAAGAGTGAGTCTGGTTGAACACATCCAGGGTAGTCAAGTGTTTCTGCTGTCCTGAATGAAAAAAATGAACAGTTAGAGGTGCACTGGCTCTGGTGTGTGTGTGTGTGTGTGTGTGTGTGTGCCTGTGTTGTGTGTCAGTAGATGTGGTCTGTGTGTGTAGATGTGGTCTGTATGTGTGTAGATGCGTGTGTGTGTGACTGTAATATGTGTTGTGTGTCTAATTGTGGTATCACAGATGTGGTGTGTGTCTGTAGATGTGGTGTGTGTCTGTAGATATGGTGTGTGTCTGTAGATGTGGTGGTGTGTCATATATGTGTGGGGTGTGTATGTGTGTGTGTTTGTCCTGTCGTAGTGGTGTCCATCACCGCCGCTGACCTGTTTATATAATTCACCTCGGGGAGCAGAGTGACGGCCGTAACGTGGCCTCGCTGCGTCACGCTCCAGCTGGCCGCTCGCTGCTCCTCTGTCGTCGAGGAGGTGATCTGGGGAATCCTAACCTTGGACGTTAACGCTTGAACGAGGACGGGCCTGGAGTTGTTAATTAAATAAATGGAATTGTGATGAAGAGGTCATCCTGCTAAAAGATGAACCAGACAAAATCAACACGGCCTGACACATATTTTTCTGAATCATTATGTACATATAATTACTAATTAACTAAACCTTTACATCATTTTTTTCTTTTAAAAATCTATTCTCCAATGAAATGGTTGACGATGTGGGGAGAATATGAATCCTTTCTCCGCTCTGTGCTTACATAAGCAGAGTGTTGTGCCGAGGGGTGCCCGGTGGCAGCTGGTGTCTAACCTGCAGCACCCTCCCCTCTGAAGGTGATCCTGAATGGGATGCCGTATCTCTCATTGAAAGGAAAAAGGAAATCAATGAATCTGTTGACCTATACGATTCTTAAAGGTTGTATCAACAGAAGGATTTTACTATTGAGGTTGATCCATTATACAATTGACTTAGACAGATTAACATGGCAACGTGGAGTTAATTAAACATTTAATTAGCTATTTTTATTAATTTGATTGCAGTGCACCCAGTTTTTGTTCAAGTGGGATGCAATAAATACTCCAGGAATCCACCGTAAGCCTCCTGTGTGTTATCATCTGTTTATTCATGCTATTCTTCAGATATTAACCCATCTCAGTGGAATTGCTAATCCAATGAGAAATAATTTAATTATCTTGCTGGATGAAGAGTCTGATGACTATGGGACAGCAGGATGATGCTTACCTCTGCTGCCAGGGATCCCATTGTGGTAAAATGGGAGATCAATGGTCTCGCACTATAGCGTTCATTATGTTAAAGAAAATTGTCACATGGGATACATGAGAGGATGAATCCCTCTGAGCTACTCGAGTAACAAACGTGGCAAAGAAAAACGTTATAGATGGAAGTGAGGCATCACATTGGCCAGCCACATATGGCCCTCTGCCTACAGTTTGATCAAACCCGACCTGTCAGGCTGTGAGTTCCGGCCTGTGTCGGCCCACCAGTAACATTCAGCCACGCAACAAGCCTTCAGCCGGCCACTAACAGGCCCTCAAACACAACCAAACCATGGCAGTACTATTAACATTAAGAGGTCCTCACACACAACCAAACCATGGCAGTATTAACATTAAGAGGTCCTCACACACAACCAAACCATGGCAGTATTAACATTAAGAGGTCCTCACACACAACCAAACCATGGCAGTATTAACATTAAGAGGTCCTCACACACAACCAAACCATGGCAGTACTATTAACATTAAGAGGTCCTCACACACAACCAAACCATGGCAGTATTAACATTAAGAGGTCCTCACACACAACCAAACCATGGCAGTATTAACATTAAGAGGTCCTCACACACAACCAAACCATGGCAGTATTAACATTAAGAGGTCCTCACACACAACCAAACCATGGCAGTATTAACATAAACAGCGGTTATCATCCAGTATCGAGTGTGTTTGTGTTTGATGCCTAACGTGCTGCACTGCAGCCTTGTTTTACCGTCTGTTTGCTGCACCTCCTTTTTTTTTAACAATTCAAACATTTTCAGCAGCTTCTCTTTCATAGGTAGTTATTTATTCATTCTCTGATAACTGAAACTGTTTCAGTGAGGCCTTTTATAACCTCTCCCATTCCTTTGTACATATCCTAGAATTGGCAGCTAAATCTTAATTTATCCTCAAGGAAATGAATGTATGGATAAGTAAAGTATGGTTTCTTAAAATGAATGATGTATTATATTGTGGATTTTCTTTTATCGCTTTTAATTTGAACCAAAGCCTTAAGGTGTTTCACACCAAAATAGATGAAATATGGCCCTTAGCTCCTGACCGAATGCTACTGCACAGCATGCATTATAGTGTGCGTTATCTTTATTTACACCAGTGACCAATCAGCAGGCCCCCTACTCGGCCGTCTGCAGTAACACAACCTTGTTAGAGTCCTGCCTCCTATTGATGTTGTGCTAGCGCTGTAATACCAGCCAAGCTGTCAGAACGTGATTCATAGTGCAACGGCTGGCAAGATATTTCTCATGCAGCACACTCACAATACAACACGAGTTTACTAAATGGTTTTCAAGTCACTAATGGTTCACAGTGGATTTCTCTCCTTATAACGGCTATACTGCAGACACATCGAGATAAGATGAACAGCAGCCAATCCAAGGCTCTAGGTCACATTAATTTGGACAGCATTAGCAAAGGGTGCTCTGTGTTCCTCACTTAAAGCTGCAGTAGCTAGGATTCATAGCCATCATTTGATCTCTTTGGAAGGCCATGGCTCTCAGTCAGCTGGTGTACAGGCCAGGGACAACGTCAATGAGGATATCTGGTGTGGTTGAAGTCTGCCTATATGTATCAAGATTCAGATTGTGGACCACTCCTGGCTCGGTTTGGACCAATAAGGACGTTTCTTAGTTGATTTGTTTGGTGATTCCATCCTTCAAATCACATGCCACATGCCTGTCAATCAAATGTGTTTCATTCCGACGCTGCAGAAACGTAGGGAGTGCTGAGAGAGAGGAGATATTTTATCTCTTTTAACTCTTAAATCGTACCTACAGCACATTTTTAAGCCAGTATTCAAGTTGGTATGGCACATTCCACTATATCAGTATTCCAGTAAATTATGTATCTTTATAAATGCTTTTAATCAGTGTTCTAAGTTGAAATTTGTTCAACAGGAATCCTGCCTGTATAAACTGACATTTCACAACAAAAAATAGATTCATAAGAATATAAATGAAATGACTAGAATAGAAAACATCTTAGTAAGCAATGAGTAATATGACAGACATTTAATATTTATAAAGATACCTTTATTATTTAAGTGACTGTAGTTATGGTAACTTTCTTGAAGTTACCATTGGATGGATTAGGCAGACATCATGTCCCCTCATTTGTGTTGTTAATCATTCAACTTATTGAGCATCTGGAAGACAATGGTGGAGGATTAAAAAGAGAAGAGACCTGGCAATGTCAATTTATTGAACATCAATACAATAAGCTTATCAAAATGCTTGACATTTGACCGACTTATTGTTGTACAAAACAGATCAGTGTTTACTAGAAAAGTCTAATTTCACATGTTATTCTAATTTGAAATGACAATTAAATCCAAATTTAATTGTGTGGTTGGTCGTTATATTCTATTTATACAACATTAAATGCAAAGGCAGTTACTGTCAATTGAGTTATGCTCAGACTTTCACTTAAAGTATAAAAAACAAACAAAAAAAATGTCAGCTTTGATCCTCTTGTCTTGTGTCCTGTAATTGTAATACAATTTAACAGAACATGCCACTGTAAGGTCTTCTAGGATATAACAAACTACTCAAAAAATGACCATTATATGTCATCAGAGATGAGGGAAACTTCTTGCTTAATCTAAAAACAGTAATACTACTTAGTATGTTACGCTTTACTACTTGGTATAATATATATATATACTTAGTATTTAGTGAGTGTGTGTGTGTGTGTGTTCTCCTCTGAATTTTCTGTTCTGGGTCTGGATGTTTTGTTTGTCCCAGTGTCCTGGTTCTCTATTCTCAGAGTACCACGAGTTGACAGATATTAAAACAAATTGACACAAAGAAAGAGCAGCCATGGGAGCAAGCAAACAAACGGTATCAACTAGTTTGCACCGGACTCGCTGCCTGCGCGGGCTCAGTGAGACCGCTTGGAGCCCAGAAGGATTTCCAGTCAGATGCCACATGAGCTGGTTTATAGTGGAAACAATAATTAACGTAATAAACATAATCATGAGCTGATCAACGGACCGTCTAGGACTCGCTGCTGCTGGTTAAACTAAAAATAGAACGATTGCACCGGTCTCCACTATGTTGTGCTTGGCTCATCTTGGGCTCTCTTCGTTCAGTGTCAGGTTGAGGATGTCAAGACGCTATGTTTTGGAGCGGCAGTTCAACCTGTGCTGGGGGGAATTAGTTAACCAGTTAGACGATGGGCTGAACCGATAATCCCACTGATCCCCTCAGACAGGCCCTCCTGCCACGTTGTTCTCCCACTGAGCGCTTAAGGGCCATTCCTCCCTCTGCCCCTCAAGAATATCAGCCCCACCATCTTAGGAGCCGATCCCTGTTAAAGCCTGAGAATCATCCTCAAATTACTTTTGGCTTAACTCTGATTGTCAGAATTTCTTCAGTTTCGCCGGGTTTGCCTTTGATGCGTACAGCATACACCTGTAGATGGCAATTTGCATCTCAAAGGAAGTGATTTGTATCCCACAGAAGGCAACTCAAATATTATGTACTGTGCTTTGTGAAACGATATCCAAACTCTCTTCAGAATTGAATTTGACACACACCACAGTCAATGTTGTAACATGAGGCTGTGTGTACAATAATACTCCTCTAAATAACAAACACCTCATTAATAACAATAATATATGTTCTATACTGTTTAATGCCTGAAGGTTTCTTGCCTTTAATCCATTTTTATGAGTTTGGTTTGGTTACCAGATCAACATTGTGTATAATATTGTTTGTTATGCTTCTGATACCGAAACAACTTCTAGGCTTTTTTATTATTTAAAAATGCAATGTATCAATCAACATCTTATTAAATGTTATATTTGATCCTATTTGGAAAGCCAGTGGTTTTATTGTGTGATTAGTGTTATCATTACTCCTCAGTGTCAGTACATCCTGTACGGCTCTGTCAACACCGCTGGTGATGAGCTTCATGGGAACCTCTTCACTGGGAGGAGGATGGACCAGTCAGACCAGTTGGCTGAGCCCAGTAGCGCTGCTCGTTATGAGGGAGGCAGCCTGTCCTCAGTGGAGCTCACTGGGTTCTTCTCCACTCTCATGTTTCGATTGGGAATGAGAGGGACTGGGAACAATGGTGCTACTAATGGGAGTTATCGGTGAGAGAGGGGGCGGGACTTGGGAGGGAGCGATATCCTGTTCAGTTCCATGGGCTAGCAGGCGAGCGAGGGAGGGACTTCTGCTGGAGGGATCTCCGTCTCTGAGGGAGGGCGGGACTTCTGGTGGAGGGATGTCCCTCTGAGGGAGGGCGGGACTTCTGGTGGAGGGATGTCCGTCTGAAGGAGGGCGGGACTTCTGGTGGAGGGATGTCCCTCTGAGGAAGGGCGGGACTTCTGGTGGAGGGATGTCCGTCTGAGGGAGGGCGGGAATACTGATGGAGAGACGTCCGTCTCTGAGGGAGGGAGGGACTACTGTTGGAGGGACATCCGTCTCTGAGGGAGGGCGGGACTACTGATGGAGGGACATCCGTCTGAGGGAGGGCGGGACTACTGATGGAGGGACATCCGTCTGAGGGAGGGCGGGACTACTGATGGAGGGACATCCGTCTCTGAGGGAGGGAGGGACTACTGGTTGATTTGGTTTAGCGATGTCCTAATTTGAGTGTAAAGACTCACATTATCGTTTCATCCTTCGTCTTAAACAAGTGTTACCCGAGTGCCTCACCTTCGCTGCTCTGCAAAGCCTACCTCATCGTTCCAGTTCGTCCCGGTCACGTCCGTTCTCCTGGTCTGTCCCTGCAGGAGCACAGCAGTCTTCCTCAGAGGCACCGCGGGGATGAAGAGCCCCACTCTGTGATCGGAAGCGACCGCTAATCCCGGGGATATATGTTCAGGACCTCGATGCCGTAGAGACGCAGACGGAGAGAAACCCAAGATGGAGAAAAAGAAGCCGTGTCCTCGACTTCTGGACTACCTGGTGGTGGTGGGGGCCAGGTAAGGACTCCTTTATCTTCATCGTCTTCTGGACTACCTGGTGGTGGGGGGGGCCAGGTGAGCTATTATGGGCTGCCTTGCATTTTATACATCATGGTTTGAGGCGCCTCTGGGAATTAGTGAGAACAAATTCCTCTTCCCAAAGTAATCTTCTCTGTTCCTATAGTTGGATAACTCAGTTACACCCTATGGCAGCCGAATGTAATGTGGGAAGTCACACTGCTGCTACTGTGTTACGTGAGGCTAATGAGCAGGACCAACCTCAGTGTTTAGTCCGTTCTGTGGTTCAGTGTTTAGTCCGTCCTGTGGTTCAGTGTTTAGTCCGTTTTGTGGTTCAGTGTTTAGTCCGTTCTGTAGTTCAGTGTTTAGTCCGTTCTGTGGTTCAGTGTTTAGTCCGTTCTGTAGTTCAGTGTTTAGTCCGTTCTGTGGTTCAGTGTTTAGTCCGTTCTGTAGTTCAGTGTTTAGTCCGTTCTGTGGTTCAGTGTTTAGTCCGTTCTGTGGTTCAGTGTTTAGTCCGTTCTGTGGTTCAGTGATTAGTCCGTTCTGTGGTTCAGTGTTTAGTCCGTTCTGTGGTACAGTGTTTAGTCCAGTCTGTGGTTCAGCGTTTAGTCCGTCCTGTGGTTCAGTGTTTAGTCCGTTCTGTGGTTCAGTGTTCAGTCCGTTCTGTAGTTCAGTGTTTAGTCCGTCCTGTGGTTCAGTGTTTAGTCCGTTCTGAGGTTCAGTGTTCAGTCCGTTCTGTGGTTCAGTGTTTAGTCCGTCCTGTGGTTCAGTGTTTAGTCCGTTCTGTTGTTCAGTGATCAGTCCGTCCTGTGGTTCAGTGTTTAGTCCGTTCTGTGGTTCAGTGTTTAGTCCGTTCTGTGGTTCAGTGTTTAGTCCGTCCTGTGGTTCAGTGTTTAGTCCGTTCAGTGTTTAGTCCGTTCTGTGGTTCAGTGTTTAGTCCGTTCTGTGGTTCAGTGTTTAGTCCGTTCAGTGTTTAGTCCGTTCTGTGGTTCAGTGTTAAGTCCGTCCTGTGGTTCAGCGTTTAGTCCGTCCTGTGGTTCAGTGTTCAGTCCGTTCTGTGGTTCAGTGTTTAGTCCGTTCTGTGCTTCAGTGTTTAGTCCGTTCTGTGGTTCAGTGTTAAGTCCGTTCTGTGGTTCAGTGTTAAGTCCGTCCTGTGGTTCAGTGTTTAGTCCGTTCTGTGTTTAGTCCGTTCAGTGTTTGGTCCATACGTTCTTCTGCGGTCCAGTTCTACGGTACAGTGGTTCTGTGTCTCAGTACAACATGTTGTACTGAGACACAGAACAACGTGCAGAGGTTCCTAGTCCACCCGTCTGAGCCCGTCCTCATGGTCCCCCCCCCCCCCCTCCACAGGCAGCCCAGCAGCGACAGCGTGGCGCAGACCCCCCAGCTGCTGCGGCGCTACCCCCTGGAGGACCACCCTGACTTCCCGCTGCCCCCTGACGTGGTGTACTTCTGCCAGCCCGAGGGCTGCCTGAGCGTCCGGCAGCGCCGCGTCAGCCTGCGCGACGACGCCTCCTTCGTCTTCACGCTCACCGACAAGGACTCGGGCATCACGCGCTACGGCATGTGCGTCAACTTCTACCGCTCCTTCCAGCGCGGCGGTGGCGGCGGCGGGGGGCACCACCGTAACCGCGGCGACAAGGGCGGCCCCACGGAGGCGGCGGAGGCGGCCGGCGAGGGCTCGGATGGCGGCGCGGCCCCCGGGGCGGCGCGCCCGCCCGGCTGCGCCCCGCGGGGGGGGCCGGCGGGGCCCGGGGCGGGGGCGGAGCCCCCCGGCGGGGAGCCCGGCGCGGGCCGCTCCCCGCGGCGGCGGCGCGCGGCGGCGGCGCGGGCGGCGGAGCGCAGCCGGAACAGCACGCTGACCTCGCTGTGCGTGCTCAGCCACTACCCCTTCTTCTCCACCTTCAGGGAGTGCCTCTACATCCTGAAGAGGCTGGTGGACCGCTGCAGCCAGCGGGGAGCCCTGCAGGCCGGGGCCGGGCCCGGGGCCGCCCAGAGGTGAGGGGGGGGGCAGGGTGAGGTGGTGGTTGTGACAGGGTGAGGGGGGCAGGGTGAGGGGGGGGGGGATTGTGTCAGGGTGAGGTGGGGTTGTGACGTGGTGGTTGTGACAGGGTGAGGTGGGGTTGTGACGGGGTGAGGTGGGGTTGTGACGGGGTGAGGTGGGGTTGTGACGGGGTGAGGTGGGGTTGTGACAGGGTGAGGTGGGGTTGTGACAGGGTGAGGTGGGGTTGTGACAGGGTGAGGTGGGGTTGTGACGGGGTGAGGTGGGGTTGTGACGGGGTGAGGTGGGGTTGTGACGGGGTGAGGTGGGGTTGTGACGGGGTGAGGTGGGGTTGTGACGGGGTGAGGTGGGGTTGTGACGGGGTGAGGTGGGGTTGTGATGGGGTGAGGTGGGGTTGTGACAGGGTGAGGTGGGGTTGTGACGTGGTGGTTGTGACAGGGTGAGGTGGGGTTGTGACGGGGTGAGGTGGGGTTGTGACGGGGTGAGGTGGGGTTGTGACAGGGTGAGGTGGGGTTGTGACGGGGTGAGGTGGGGTTGTGACGGGGTGAGGTGGGGTTGTGACAGGGTGAGGTGGGGTTGTGACGTGGTGGTTGTGACAGGGTGAGGTGGGGTTGTGACGGGGTGAGGTGGGGTTGTGACAGGGTGAGGTGGGGTTGTGACGGGGTGAGGTGGGGTTGTGACAGGGTGAGGTGGGGTTGTGACAGGGTGAGGTGGGGTTGTGACGTGGTGGTTGTGACAGGGTGAGGTGGGGTTGTGACGTGGTGGTTGTGACAGGGTGAGGTGGGGTTGTGACAGGGTGAGGTGGGGTTATGACAGGGTGAGGTGGGGTTGTGACGGGGTGGTTGTGACAGGGTGAGGTGGGGTTGTGACGGGGTGAGGTGGGGTTGTGACGGGGTGAGGTGGGGTTGTGACGGGGTGAGGTGGGGTTGTGACGGGGTGAGGTGGGGTTGTGACGGGGTGAGGTGGGGTTGTGACAGGGTGAGGTGGGGTTGTGACAGGGTGAGCAGTGTGCTCTCCCTCCCTGGGCTGGTCCTCCCATCGCTCCCCTTGAGTCAACGCCGTTGGAGGAAGGTCAACAAGGCGCCTGGCGGTGGCCGGCCCTCCGTGGTCCGCACATTAGAGATGCGCGGTTGGCGGTTGCAACCGCGGATCGGGCGGGTGACGTGACAAAAAATAATATTTTAATTAAATTCGGGCGGTTGGCGGTTTAACCAACGAAATTCAAAAATATATACACATTGTTAAATGTCGTTACCTACTTCCAAGCACATTTTGAAATAATCCAATTCTCATCAGGCAGTAAATTGGCCTCTCTGTCTCTATCACACACACACACACACACACACACACACACACACACACACACACACACACACACACACACACACACACACACACACACACACACACACACACACACACACACTAACGGAAGCAAAAAAGTTTAAATTAAGTGACGATCCGTCCCATGTCGCGTCTCCACAAACCTGCAAGTTATGAGACAGCTGTCAGTATTGGAAGAAGCTTTAACGTCTCGTAGATGAAACTGCCTGGGTTATTTTGTTTCGTATAAGTTATATTTTAAAACAGCCATTGTAGCCTACCAATCGTGGAATATGGAATTTCAAAGAGATGATGGAGTGATTTGACTCAGAAGTGACATCAGGCATTGGCAGCGCGAGATGTGCAGAACAAGTTAAACTTCTAGCTCAGTAACATCAACACCTAAGAAAGAAGGTAAGAAAAATAGTCGGAAAACTTTGATTTGCAAGGCAGGCCGGCAAGTGTTGGGCTTGTTACAGTAGCCTATATAGCCTTCAATGCGGTGAAATTTCGGAATTAATAGGCTCGAGTCGGCGTTTCCTTAAAAGGCTATCTTTCATTTTGCAAAAAAAACAACACAGTAGGCTATATTACCATATTAAAATGGTGTACCAAATTGCGTTTTATTACAATGATAAAAAAGTGTAGGCCTACTAGCCTATGGTAAGGTCAGGTTTGCCGATGTGCTTGGCTATTTTAAAGTTTCTCCCTGTGCATCGATCGGAGACAGACGTCACTTCACTGATAATATTCTGGGGATAGGCTACAACATAGCCAATAGGCTTTCATACTAGGGACTTTATCCTTTAAATATCTTTGCGGCATTGGATCAGTCTCCTTTCAAGAACAGGCAAGAACTTTCTAGCCTCGCGTCAGCAGCGCATATACCTAAAAACAACAGGCGGATGGCGGGGGGGTGCGGTTTTGAAAATTGGTCAAAAAATTTGTTGCGGATGGATGGCGGGCGGATCAAGCGTTTTGTGATGCGGTTGCGGATGAAATAATAGCCCATCCGCGCATCTCTACCGCACATGGTGGTCTGGCTGTTAGCGGCCGGCCGGCTCAGAGGAACACGGACTGATCTACGGACTGAACTGAGCTGAGAGGCCGATGGATCTGATCAAACATCCGTTCCCGGTGCTGAACGCCGGCGGGAGGACCCTCGTAATGAGAGGTCAATAAGGGGTTTCTGTTTCCGTCACGCTGAAGTCGAAGGCACACAGTTGTGTGTTGATAGTTAAGTCAACAATGAGACGTCTGTGTTGTGGAAGGTAGTGTTGCGTAAACAATGCGCATGTGACCGTGCATGTGAGGGATGTGCACGCCCAGGGCCTGCAGAGCTGGATGACTGAGCTGCCTGCAGAGCCCCACGGCCCTCTGAAGTCTTCATCCGGTGGTCTCAACACTCTAACGGCGGTCGCACCGTCCAAGGCATTACCAGCAGTAGAACACACCTAGATAGTTAACGCACAGTTACATTAAACATAGGCTGGTGTTAGTATTGCACAATTAAAATTGCGATATCAGTACTACACTATTATCCAAGATGTGTGGAAACACACGTTGATGTGGTTGATGCATTAGAAAACAGCCTTAATGTTAGACGTCATGACTGAATAACAACTCAACGGTCACAGAGCATACCGCCTCGTAACTCAGATAATGGACAGTCCTCGAGATGAGGTGGACATTGTTTTTTGCAGCGTTTTTCTCAGTACTCAAAGACGCTTTACAAAAAGGAATACATACAGACGGTACGGACAAAAGGCATGTTAACAGCCCCACAACAAAAGACAACACATTAAGAGAGAGAGGGAGAGAGGGTGGAAGGTGGAGGGTGATTTGACAGATGTTTTCGGTGGTCATGAAGAGAGGGGAGTTAAGTTGACTTTTGAACGAAAAGGACATACTGGGGAGCTTCATGTCTCGTGACTCGTGTGGAGATGGAGGTGGTGCTCAAGTAGACTCTGCTGGGTGGAGGTGGTGATGGTGCTCCAGTAGACTCTGCTGGGTGGAGGTGGTGCTCCAGTAGACTCTGCTGGGTGGAGGTGGTGATGGTGCTCCAGTAGACTCTGCTGGGTGGAGGTGGTGCTCCAGTAGACTCTGCTGGGTGGAGGTGGTGATGGTGCTCCAGTAGACTCTGCTGGGTGGAGGTGGTGCTCCAGTAGACTCTGCTGGGTGGAGATGGTGATGGTGCTCCAGTAGACTCTGCTGGGTGGAGGTGGTGCTCCAGTAGACTCTGCTGGGTGGAGGTGGTGATGGTGCTCCAGTAGACTCTGCTGGGTGGAGGTGGGGCTCCAGTAGACTCTGCTGGGTGGAGGTGGTGCTCCAGTAGACTCTGCTGGGTGGAGGTGGTGATGGTGCTCCAGTAGACTCTGCTGGGTGGAGGTGGTGCTCCAGTAGACTCTGCTGGGTGGAGATGGTGATGGTGCTCCAGTAGACTCTGCTGGGTGGAGGTGGTGCTCCAGTAGACTCTGCTGGGTGGAGGTGGTGATGGTGCTCCAGTAGACTCTGCTGGGTGGAGGTGGTGCTCCAGTAGACTCTGCTGGGTGGAGGTGGTGATGGTGCTCCAGTAGACTCTGCTGGGTGGAGGTGGGGCTCCAGTAGACTCTGCTGGGTGGAGGTGGTGATGGTGCTCCAGTAGACTCTGCTGGGTGGAGGTGGGGCTCCAGTAGACTCTGCTGGGTGGAGGTGGTGCTCCAGTAGACTCTGCTGGGTGGAGGTGGTGCTCCAGTAGACTCTGCTGGGTGGAGGTGGTGCTCCAGTAGACTCTGCTGGGTGGAGGTGGTGATGGTGCTCCAGTAGACTCTGCTGGGTGGAGGTGGTGATGGTGCTCCAGTAGACTCTGATGGGTGGAGGTGGTGCTCCAGTAGACTCTGCTGGGTGGAGGTGGTGATGGTGCTCCAGTAGACTCTGCTGGGGTGGTGGTGCTCCAGTAGACTCTGCTGGGTGGAGGTGGTGCTCCAGTAGACTCTGCTGGGTGGAGCTGGTGATGGTGCTCCAGTAGACTCTGCTGGGTGGAGGTGGTGCTCCAGTATACTCTGCTGGGTGGAGGTGGGGCTCCAGTAGACTCTGCTGGGTGGAGGTGGGGCTCCAGTAGACTCTGCTGGGTGGTGATGGTTCTCCAGGAGACTCCAGAGGAGGAGATCCTTCCCTCAGCGCCCGTTCTATTCGTAGCCTCAAAGCTCTCCTATCCCAGAGGGAGCCTGGTTGAGCTCCTGCCCTCAGTGTGGCGGTAGAGTGACGACCTTGGAGAAGGACAGCTGAGCTCAAGGTCAAGAGCAGCCGTTTGTTTTCCCTGAATCGTTTCTTGGACGCCGATTGGCTGAGTCTTGTTGCGGTGGCGGCGTGCTCTCAGAGGGGGGGCGGGGCTTATGCTGACGCTGCTGACAGATTGAGGTCCGGCTTGCCTTTAGGGACGTCTGCACGCGCACGGGGGGGGAGGGGGGGGGGGGGGAAGCTAATGATTCATCTTCCTCTGCTCCAACCACACCAGCACGGTCAGGGGGCTGGGGGGGGGGGGGGGGGGGGGGGGGGGGGGGAGGGGGGGGGGAGAGAGGGGGGAGAGAGGGGGGGAGGGAGGGAGAGGGAGAGAGGGGGGAGGGAGAGAGAGGGGGGGGGAGGAGGAGGGGGAGGGAGAGAGGGGGGGGGGGAGGAGGGGGAGGGAGAGAGGGGGGGGGGGGAGAGTGAGAGGGGGGGAGGGAGGGGAGTCAACTCTTGCAGATGAGACTGCGAAAAAGGTTCATAAATACCAAACAAAGTACAGAATAGAATATAGAAATAGTATTACAGCTAATGGGAACATACTAAAATGGAGAGATATTTTGCTTATGGGGGGTGAGGAGGGGGAGTGAGAGAGGGGGGAGGGAGAGAGGGGGGGGGAGGAGGGGGAGGGAGAGAGGGGGGGGGGAGAGTGAGAGGGGGGGAGGGAGGGAGAGGGAGAGAGGGGGGAGGGAGAGAGAGGGGGGGGGATGAGGAGGGGGAGTGAGAGAGGGGGGAGGGAGAGAGGGGGGGGGAGGAGGGGGAGGGAGAGAGGGGGGGGGAGAGGGAGAGGGGGGGAGAGAGGGGGGGAGGGAGGGAGAGGGAGAGAGAGGGGGGGGATGAGGAGGGGGAGTGAGAGAGGGGGGAGGGAGAGAGGGGGGGGGAGGAGGGGGAGGGAGAGAGGGGGGGGGGAGAGTGAGAGGGGGGGAGGGAGGGGAGTCAACTCTTGCAGATGAGACTGCGAAAAAGGTTCATAAATACCAAACAAAGTACAGAATAGAATATAGAAATAGTATTACAGCTAATGGGAACATACTAAAATG
This sequence comes from Gadus morhua, assembly GCF_902167405.1. Taxonomy (NCBI): domain Eukaryota; kingdom Metazoa; phylum Chordata; class Actinopteri; order Gadiformes; family Gadidae; genus Gadus; species Gadus morhua. The sequence continues at coordinate 1,291,146 of NC_044061.1, read as the reverse complement.
GAGAGATATTTTGCTTATATTGTCAAACAAACGGTATCTGCGATTCTGATTTAACCAAATCCTTGGTATGTCCATAATGTATCGATTGATTCCATCTGCATTTGATATTTGTGAGTTGGGTCGTTTATTTCAACCATCCCCCCCTAACAGAACAGAGGAGCAGTTCGGGTCTCCAGTTGTTTGGCGGCCCGTGTGGCCTTCTCCCCTCCCTGGAAATATCTTTGATACACACTGTGTGTGTGTGTGCGTGTGTGTGCGTGCGTGCGTGTGTGTGTGTGTGTGTGTGTGCGTGTGTGTGTGCGTGTGCGTGTGTGTGTGTGCGTGTGCATGCACGTTCTCCCTGGCTGCCTCCTCGTTCCATCTCCGTTCTCTTTCTTTCTTTCCAGTGAATTCCCAATAAATCCTATTTTTGGGGAGATTAATGTAGCTCTATTAAATAAGCAGTCATTTAATGACGTTAACAATTGTTTTGATACTCATTTGTTTGCATTGTCGTTTGTTTCCAATGGTCTAGATTTAATTACCCTTCATAAGCTTAATCCGATCAAACATCCCCATGGTTTCATGTTTGCTCAGTATATTGGGGAAATGTACGCTTTGTTGGCAAACAAACAGCAGGATGGATTCGGTTTCAGGTGGTTTAGACGAAGAAGGTAAAAGTAACCAAGCATTGATCCAGGTAGGTTACCTACCTACCTACCAGGTAGGTTGGGTTTAGGAACTGTGATGGTTTCTGGATCCTCAACGCAGTTTATGGACGGTGAACGATTGCGTCACACCTGCAGTGTTTGCTCGGTCTTAATAAAACCATCAGCGTTCACCCCGTGGTGTGTACAGCCCGTCTGGGCTGGGGGGGGCAGCAGCAGGTCTCTGAGGGCGGGGCCGGCCTGGCGACAGGAAACAGCCCATAAAAGGCTGGCCCCCGGCGCCATGTAAGACACTGCTGGGTGCGGGGTGGTCAGGGGTCACACAGGGGTCACACTGGGGTCACACTGGGGTCACAGCGCCCCCCCCACCGTGCCTGCTGGGTACTGACGCTCTGCCCCCCCCAGGGACACCATGTGGCGCGTGTTCACCGGCGCTCTGTCGGTGGAGGAGCGCGGCAGCCTGCTGCTGGCGGACCTCCGGGAGATCGAGGCCTGGGTGTACCGGCTGCTGCGCTCGCCCGTCCCCGTGGCTGGCCAGCGCCGCGTGGACGTGGAGGTGCTGCCCCAGGAGCTCCGGAGGCCGCTCACCTTCGCCCTGCCCGACAACTCCCGCTTCTGCATGGTGGACTTCCCCCTGCACCTCCCGCTGGAGCTGCTGGGGGTGGACGCCTGCCTGCAGGTGCTCAGCTGCATCCTGCTGGAGCACAAGGTGAGCTGTCTGTCTGTCTGTCTGTCTGTCTCTGTCTCTGTGTCTCTCTCGCACACCGTTCCCATGTGACGGTCCAGTTCAAAAAGGGGAAACTGGGTCAACCGGTCGCTGCATTAAGGTCCCTAAACCATGTAACATGACGCATGAAATGAGATAAGGCTGAGCAACGGGCCGGACAAAGGGAATTGTTCCGTTATCTTAATGTATCTAAACGCCCAGAACACCGCGCATTAGTAGGAGTTAGTGAGGTGGAACATTGGCTCTTTGTTTCTGTATCGTAACCGCGGCCGTGCCATCCCTCCATTACACTGCCAGACTGTCTGTTATAGAGCCCAGCTCTGTTATAGAGCCCAGCTCTGTTATAGAGCCCAGCTCTGTTATAGAGCCCAGCTCTGTTATAGAGCCCAGCTCTGTTATAGAGCCCAGCTCTGTTATAGAGTCCAGCTCTGTTATAGAGCCCAGCTCTGTTATAGAGCCCAGCTCTGTTATAGAGCCCAGCTCTGTTATAGAGCCCAGCTCTGTTATAGAGCCCAGCTCTGTTATAGAGTCCAGCTCTGTTATAGAGTCCAGCTCTGTTATAGAGCCCAGCTCTGTTATAGAGCCCAGCTCTGTTATAGAGCCCAGCTCTGTTATAGAGTCCAGCTCTGTTATAGAGCCCAGCTCTGTTATAGAGCCCAGCTCTGTTATAGAGTCCAGCTCTGTTATAGAGCCCAGCTCTGTTATAGAGCCCAGCTCTGTTATAGAGTCCAGCTCTGTTATAGAGTCCAGCTCTGTTATAGAGCCCAGCTCTGTTATAGAGCCCAGCTCTGACTCTGTTATAGAGTCCAGCTCTGTCTCTGTTATAGAGTCCAGCTCTGTCTCTGTTATAGAGTCCAGCTCTGTCTCTGTTATAGAGTCGTTCTGTTATAGAGTCCAGCTCTGTCTCTGTTATAGAGTCCAGCTCTGTTATACAGTCCAGCTCTGTCTCTGTTATAGAGTCCAGCTCTGTTATAGAGTCCAGCTCTGTCTCTGTTATAGAGTCCAGCTCTGTTATAGAGCCCAGCTCTGTTATAGAGTCCAGCTCTGTTATAGAGTCCAGCTCTGTTATAGAGTCCAGCTCTGTTATAGAGTCCAGCTCTGTTATAGAGCCCAGCTCTGTTATAGAGTCCAGCTCTGTTATAGAGTCCAGCTCTGTTATAGAGTCCAGCTCTGTTATAGAGCCCAGCTCTGTTATAGAGTCCAGCTCTGTTATAGAGTCCAGCTCTGTTATAGAGTCCAGCTCTGTTATAGAGTCCAGCTCTGTTATAGAGCCCAGCTCTGTTATAGAGCCCAGCTCTGACTCTGTTATAGAGTCCAGCTCTGTCTCTGTTATAGAGTCCAGCTCTGTCTCTGTTATAGAGTCGTTCTGTTATAGAGTCCAGCTCTGTTATAGAGTCCAGCTCTGTCTCTGTTATAGAGTCCAGCTCTGTTATACAGTCCAGCTCTGTCTCTGTTATAGAGTCCAGCTCTGACTCTGTTATAGAGTCCAGCTCTGTTATAGAGTCCAGCTCTGTCTCTGTTATAGAGTCCAGCTCTGTTATAGAGTCCAGCTCTGTCTCTGTTATAGAGTCCAGCTCTGACTCTGTTATAGAGTCCAGCTCTGTTATAGAGTCCAGCTCTGTCTCTGTTATAGAGTCCAGCTCTGTTATAGAGTCCAGCTCTGTCTCTGTTATAGAGTCCAGCTCTGTCTCTGTTATAGAGTCCAGCTCTGACTCTGTTATAGAGTCCAGCTCTGTTATAGAGTCCAGCTCTGTCTCTGTTATAGAGTCCAGCTCTGACTCTGTTATAGAGTCCAGCTCTGTTATAGAGTCCAGCTCTGTTATAGAGTCCAGCTCTGTTATAGAGTACAGCTCTGTCTCTGTTATAGAGTCTGTCTGTTATAGAGTCTGTCTGTTATAGAGTCTGTCTGTTATAGAGTCTGTCTCTGTTATAGAGTCTGTCTGTTATAGAGTCGGTCTCTGTTATAGAGTCTGTGTTATAGAGTCTGTCTCTGTTATAGAGTCTGTCTCTGTTATAGAGTCTGTCTCTGTTATAGAGTCGGTCTCTGTTATAGAGTCGGTCTCTGTTATAGAGTCGGTCTGTTATAGAGTCGGTCTGTTATAGAGTCTGTCTCTGTTATAGAGTCTCTCTGTTATAGAGTCTCTCTGTTATAGAGTCGGTCTATTAATTTAACCCAGAGAAGGAAACAGCACCACCTGGTGTTCGTCCAGATGTTTGCTCCCCCGGTCCACCCAGACTGTAGGGGACGGGTTCTAAGCAGGAGTCCCTTGTAGCTCACCAGATGCGGAGCTGGTTCTATGCAGGAGTCCCTTGTAGCTAACCAGAGGCGGAGCTGGGTCTAAGCAGGAGTCCCTTGTAGCTCACCAGAGGCGGAGCTGGGTCTAAGCAGGAGTCCCTTGTAGCTCAACAGACTGTAGAGGACGGGTTCTAAGCAGGAGTCCCTTGTAGCTCACCAGACTGTAGGGGACGGGTTCTAAGCAGGAGTCCCTTGTAGCTCACCAGACTGTAGGGGACGGGTTCTAAGCAGGAGTCCCTTGTAGCTCACCAGACTGTAGGGGACGGGTTCTAAGCAGGAGTCCCTTGTAGCTCACCAGATTGTAGGGGACGGGTTCTAAGCAGGAGTCCCTTGTAGCTCACCAGAGGCGGAGCTGGGTCTAAGCAGGAGTCCCTTGCAGCTCACCAGAGGCGGAGCTGGGTCTAAGCAGTCCCTCTGTGTGTCCCCAGGTGGTCCTCCAGTCCCGGGACTACAACGCCCTCTCCATGAGCGTCATGGCGTTCGTGGCGATGATCTACCCCCTGGAGTACATGTTCCCCGTCATCCCCCTGCTGCCCACCTGCATGGCGTCCGCAGAACAGGTACGCTCGGCCGCGGCCCGGGGAGGAGGAGCCACGGGCCCTGCAGAGCAACCCTCACAACATGGACCGTGGTGGTTTCATGAGGCTCTGTCCCCTTGTTGGGCTCAACGTGAACAGAAACGTTCTCCCAACAGCCATCTGCTCTCCAAAGTGTTAATCCTCACACCTCCCCTCACCACATGCATTGAAAGAGAAAATAGAGCGTTGTTGTTAAGAAACATGGTGGGGGGGGGGGGAGACTGCAGTGGAACAAGGAGTAGGAAGGAGGTAGAGTTCTCTGCATACCGTAGGGCCCAGTGCATGATTCAGAGAGGAGGGGTCAGTGTGATGAAGATGAGGACCAGTGCATGATTCAGAGAGGAGGGGTCAGTGTGATGAAGATGAGGACCAGTGCATGATTCAGAGCGGAGGGGTCAGTGTGATGAAGATGAGGACCAGTGCATGATTCAGAGCGGAGGGGTAAGTGTGATGAAGATGTCCCCCCCCCCCCCCCCCCCCTGCAGCTCCTGTTGGCGCCCACCCCCTACATCATCGGCGTCCCGGCCAGCTTCTTCCTCTACAAGGCCGACTTCAAGATGCCCGACGATGTGTGGCTGGTGGACCTGGACAGTAACAAGGTCCTCACAGAACACACAGCACCTGCATACAGCTTAGACCTGCTGGGCCTGGATCCATCCGGGGGTTCATTAGTGTTCATTAGTATTCATTAGTATGCGTGGTGACTTTGAGTGGGACTCCACGCCCCCTCTCAATCAGTGAATCCAATGTTGTATCGTTTCCTCGTCCTCCAGGTGATCGCCCCCACCCACGCAGAGATCCTGCCCCCCCTGCCAGAACCAGAGTCCCTGGAGCTGAAGAAGCACCTGAAGCAGGTGGGTGCTCCGTCCAGTGAGAGCAGGACCTCTGAGCGGCTCACGCCAGACGCGCACCGTAGTCATACTGTCGGCACATTCATTAAGAATGATCAGTATGTGCTCAGAAACACCTCTCAGAGAGACGGGTCAAATGGCCCCCAGGAGGGTGTGAGTTATGGTGTGTGTTATGGTGGTGTTATGGTGTGTGTTATGGTGTGTACTATGTTGTGTGTTATGTTCACATGTATGAGGGTCTCAGCAGGAGGGGGGCACTGGTTCAGCTGCAGCTCCTCTCCGGTGGGACGTACTGTGTGCGTTGCGTTGTGTTGTGTTGCGTTGCGTTGTGTTGTGTGGGCGGGAGCGTTGTGGCACACTAACGGACCGGTGGTGTTTGTTCTCTGTCTCTTCTCTCCTCTCTCCGTGCATGCTCTAGCTCTTGGAGGTAAAAGGCTTTAGAGTGCTAGAGGTTCTAGTGGTAGTTACTAACGTGTGTTCCTACCCCAGAGTGCCTGGTTCTGATTCACTGGAGCCCCCTTCGTCTCCCTCAGTACCCCCCCCCCCCCTTCCGTTTTCCTGTTCGATTTGATCAGTCAATAAAACCCTTTGTTTGAAAATGAATTCTCCTAACCCAGAATATGATGTGAGATTCATAAACTACCTGTGGTTCGAACAACATTTTAATATCATTGTTATCATTGTTATTATTAGTATTATTAGTATCTATTTATATTGCGCACTGAGACCCTACCGGGACCAGTTACCCTACCTTACTGGGACCAGTTACCCTACCTTACTGGGACCAGTTACTCAGCCTACCTCCATGCCTGTTCTCGTCAGCCGTTTTTAAATAGCGCTGTGAAGGTTCACAAGACCCGAGGCCTGAGTGAGGTAGGTTTACAGCCGTATAATCGCCTTTATGCACGTTTCACAAGTTTACGGGTAATTAGCAACTAATTAGACACGTTCGGTGTTAAAATGTTGTTCATTTCACATTAAAAAAAGGTTAGCTAGTTCATGCCTTGGATCAGAACCAGCAGTGTGTGTGTGAGTGGCCATCCTATTACTGTGTTATGGACGTTTTTATTGGACTTTATTTTCTATAACCCATGGAAGGCAACTCACATTGTGTGACTCGGTTGCAGTGTTTTGTAAAATGATATCCAGACAAATGTTCCATGATAAACAACGCCCTGTTCTTAATAGCTATCCTATTAGATCAACAAAGCCCTGTTCTTAATAGCTATCCTATTAGATCAGAATTGAGCAATGGTGTGTTAAACTTCTTTCTGAAAGTGTTTGTGGATAAGATCTAACAAGACCACATATTATTTGTGGACCATTAATTATTCTGTTGGATATCTTTGTATAAAATATTTCTGGATGGTCGTACAATGTGAATTTATTTTGTGGGTTAAGCATATTCAAGTCCAATAAAAACTTGCACGTCCACAATTTATTGATCAGCAGAGGGACATATTGGAGAGAAATCCTCAAACAAAATGATGCAACTCACGAATAAAAGTGAGGTTGGATATTATTTTACAAGACAAATAAGAAAATATGATTTGTGGATTCAAAAATATATTTGCGTGGATATCATTTCACAAAGCACACGTACAAGATATTAGTGTATCGTACACGCAATGTGAAGTGTCCTCCACAGGCTACAAATAACATAGTTCAAGTGTGTGTGTGTGTGTGTGTGTGTGTGTGTGTGTGTGTGTGTGTGTGTGTGTGTGTGTGTGTGTGTGTGTGTGTGTGTGTGTGTGTGTGTGTGTGTGTGTGTGTGCGCTAAGCCTCTGTTTAGCAGTTGTTCATGCGGGAAAGAGCAACAAACAGCAAAGACAAAAGAATAATCTTGAGCCTTTCTGAGCAGGACATTGTCGATGATCTTAAACGCGATGCCAATCAACCCAGTTGATAATTATTGAGTCTAACATCATAAATGTCAGTAATTATCCTACATTTTAAAAGAAACGGCCAACAACAAGATATGTTAAGCGCATAAACAAAGTGATATCAGATTTATGTCTGCAAGTATTTTCATTTATTTGTGTATTTTTAGTTTTTGAAAGATCTGCTATTTTGTACGGTCCCTAGCGTGTCCATGGCGACCGCTGGCGAGAGCCAGCTGGTGCCCATGGCCCCCCCCCTCCTCCAGCCTGTCTCATCAAACTAACCCCCCCCCCCCCCCCCCCCCCCACGTCTTCATTCTGTCTGTCATGCTGCGACACCGTGTCTGTAGAGCTCGTAAGTCGGCCCCTTCCGGTAGAGCCCATGGTACCTCTGGGATCGTAACATATGAACGGGTTTCAGTGGAGAGGAAGTCATTATCTCCTGGTCCCAGTCTTTATATGCCCCTGGTTACACATATGTTGTTTGTGGATTTAAATGATAATCTTTCATGTGAAGAGTTTGAACGTTTATTGTGCAATTGTTCAGTTAAAGGCCGTAGAGAAAGCACAATGAGAAAGACTACACGTCTCGTATGTGCCGTCACGCTCCCTGCGTCTGGCGTGGACCAGACCGACAATCTCCCCATCGGCATAACTGAAACTCTCCACATGCCCCGACGTACAATGGTTTTCACCTCTTTCGATGCCTTTATCCTCCCCTTGGAAAAAAGCGATGAAGTGGAGCAGAGGGGGTCTCCCGGAAGGGGCGGACTTACGAGCTCTCTCTAACCCTAACCCTCTCTCTCCCTCACCCCGCTCCCTCTCTCTGTCTCTCTCTCCCTCTCCCTTGCCTCTCTCTCTCTCTCTCTCTCTCTCTCTCTCTCTCTCTCTCTCTCTCTCTCTCTCTCTCTCTCTCTCTCTCTCTCTCTCTCTCTCTCTCTCTCTCTCTCTCTCTCTCTCTCTCTCTCTCTCTCTCTCCCTCTGTCTCTCTCTCTCTCTCTCTCTCTCTCTCTCTCTCTCTCTCTCTCTGTCTCTCCCTCCCTCTCTGTCTCTGTCTCTCCCTTGCCTCTGTCTCTCTCTTGCCCCTTTCTCTCTCTGTCTCTCACTTTCTCCGGTCTTGTGATCGCTGTCCATTTTTCATTCCACCATTTATTTTTCTTACAGTACAAACAACAAAGGAAATATCTTTTCATCTCCTCTCTTCAGTTTTAATGCGATGGCCTTTCATAATTTGTATTGATTTATTTGTCGTACATCCGTTTTAACGCAACCTAAACGTTTGGGGTGGGGTCGACATCAATTTAGATTCGCTCTTCTTCCGTTTCTTTTGTTTCTGGGTCCTGTTGAAGGAGAATGATGAAAAGAGGAGAATGATGAAGAGAGGGATTTGTCTCTGGTTGTTTCCGGCCGTGTGCCTGTGGTGTTTTCATCATCAGCTCTACTTCATCTGTCCCCCCTCTCCCCCTCCCCCCTCCCTAGTGTCTGTTTAGATTGACCGTCATCACCCAAAAGCAGATCTTCTCCTCTGACAATAAGGTCCTTTACACCGCCTTGTGTGGAATGTGGAATGCCAGTGCATGGATGTTCTCTCTCTCTCTTCTCTTATTCTCTATCTATCGTTCTCTCTCTCTTGTTTTCTCTCTCATTCTCTCGTTCTCTCTCTCACGTTTTTTCTCTTATTTGCTCTCTCTCATGCTATCTCTCTCTCTCTCTCGTTCTATCGCTCTCTCGTTTTCTCTCTCGTTCTCTCTCTCTCTCTCTCCCTCTCGTTCTATCGCTCTCTCGTTTTCTCTCTCTCTCTCTCTCTCTCTCTCTCTCTCTCTCTCTCTCTCTCTCTCTCTCTCTCTCTCTCTCTCTCTCTCTCTCTCTCTCTCTCTCTCGTTCTCTCTCGTTCTCTCTCTCTCTCCCTCTCGTTCTCTCTCTCTCGCTCTCTCGCTCTCTCTCTCTCTCTCTCTCTCTCTCTCTCTCTCTCTCTCTCTCTCTCTCTCTCTCTCTCTCTCTCTCCCTCTCGTTCTATCGCTCTCTCGTTTTCTCTCTCTCTCTCTCTCTCTCTCTCTCTCTCTCTCTCTCTCTCTCTCTCTCTCTCTCTCCCTCTCGTTATATCGCTATCTTGTTAACCCTCTCGTTCTATCGCTCTATCGTTTTCTCTCTCTCTCTCTCTCTCTCTCTCTCTCTCTCTCTCTCTCTCTCTCTCTCTCTCTCTCTCTCTCTCTCTCTCTTTCTCTCTCCCTCTCTCGTTCTATCGCTATCTTGTTAACCCTCTCGTTCTCTCTCTCCCTCTCGTTCTATCGCTCTCTCGTTTTCTCTCTCGTTCTCTCTCTCTCGTTCTTGCTCTGTCAATCTCCCCCCCCAAAACTGTCATGCGATTTTTAATCAGACTATTCTTTTAATTGTTCTGCTTGTTACTATTGTTCCCCTACGGTCAGGAGTGTGTCAAACAGCCACATGGTGCAGAATAAACAGACTAATAATCCTTATCTTAGATGATGATGTGGATACTGCTTAGCTCTGGCTTGCGCATGACTGAATGTGCGTGCATCTATCTTGGCATTGTCGAGTGTCCCCCCCCCCGCCCCCCTGTCAGCAAGATATGATGAAGCTACTCCCCCCTCGACCGGTCGACCCCCACCCAGACCCGACCACTAAACCCTCCACCCTCATCAGACCACTAAACCCTCCACCCTGATCCTGACCACTAAACCCTCCACCCTGACCCTGACCACTAAACCCTCCACCCTGATCCTGACCACTAAACCCTCCGCCCTGATCCTGACCACTAAACCCTCCACCCTCATCAGACCACTAAACCCTCCACCCTCATCAGACCACCAAACCCTCCACCCTGATCCTGACCACTAAACCCTCCACCCTGATCCCGACCACTAAACCCTCCACCCTCATCAGACCACTAAACCCTCCACCCTGATCCTGACCACTAAACCCTCCACCCTGATCCCGACCACTAAACCCTCCACCCTCATCAGACCACTAAACCCTCCACCCTGATCCTGACCACTAAACCATCCACCCTGATCCTGACCACTAAACCCTCCACCCTCATCAGACCACTAAACCCTCAACCCTCACCCCGACCACTAAACCCTCCACCCTCACCCCGACCACTAAACCCTCCACCCTCACCCCGACCACTAAACCCTCCACCCTGATCCTGACCACTAAACCCTCTACCCTGATCCTGACCACTAAACCCTCCACCTCATCAGACCACTAAACCCTCCACCCTGATCCTGACCACTAAACCCTCCACCCTCACCCCGACCACTAAACCCTCCACCCTGATCCCGACCACTAAACCCTCCACCCTGATCCTGACCACTAAACCCTCCACCCTGATCCTGACCACTAAACCCTCCACCCTGATCCTGACCACTAAACCCTCCAACCTCATCAGACCACTAAACCCTCCACCCTCATCAGACCACTAAACCCTCCATCCTGATCCCGACCACTAAACCCTCCACCCTCACCCCGACCACTAAACCCTCCACCCTGATCCTGACCACTAAACCCTCCACCCTGATCCTGACCACTAAACCCTCCACCCTGATCCCGACCTCTAAACCCTCCATCCTGATCCCGACCACTAAACCCTCCACCCTGATCCTGACCACTAAACCCTCCACCCTCATCAGACCACTAAACCCTCCACCCTCATCAGACCACTAAACCTTCCATCCTGATCCCGACCACTAAACCCTCCACCCTCACCCCGACCACTAAACCCTCCACCCTGATCCTGACCACTAAACCCTCCACCCTGATCCTGACCACTAAACCCTCCACCCTGATCCTGACCACTAAACCCTCCATCCTGATCCCGACCACTAAACCCTCCACTCTGATCCTGACCACTAAACCCTCCACCCTGATCCTGACCACTAAACCCTCCACCCTGATCCCGACCACTAAACCCTCCACCCTGATCCCGACCACTAAACCCTCCACCCTGATCCCGACCACTAAACCCTCCACCCTGATCCCGACCACTAAACCCTCCACCCTGATCCTGACCACTAAACCCTCCACCCTCATCAGACCACTAAACCTTCCACCCTGATCCCGACCTCTAAACCCTCCACCCTGATCCTGACCACTAAACCCTCCACCCTCATCAGACCACTAAACCCTCCACCCTGATCCCGACCACTAAACCCTCCACCCTGATCCTGACCACTAAACGCTCCACCCTGATCCTGACCACTAAACCCTCCACCCTGATCCCGACCTCTAAACCCTCCATCCTGATCCCGACCACTAAACCCTCCACCCTGATCCTGACCACTAAACCCTCCACCCTCATCAGACCACTAAACCCTCCACCCTCATCAGACCACTAAACCCTCCATCCTGATCCCGACCACTAAACCCTCCACCCTGATCCTGACCACTAAACCCTCCACCCTGATCCTGACCACTAAACCCTCCACCCTCATCAGACCACTAAACCCACCATCCTGATCCCGACCACTAAACCCTCCACCCTGATCCTGACCACTAAACCCTCCACCCTCATCAGACCACTAAACCCTCCACCCTGATCCTGACCACTAAACCCTCCACCCTGATCCTGACCACTAAACCCTCCACCCTGATCCTGACCACTAAACCCTCCAGCCTGATCCTGACCACTAAACCCTCCACCCTGATCCTGACCACTAAACCCTCCACCCTCATCAGACCACTAAACCCTCCACTCTGATCCTGACCACTAAACCCTCCACTCTGATCCTGACCACTAAACCCTCCACTCTGATCCTGACCACTAAACCCTCCACCCTGATCCTGACCACTAAACCCTCCATCCCGCTAAGCCACCGCCTACTGACTGGGCAGCAGCTCCCTGTTCCTTTGTTTTAACCCGACCGTGTCTGGTGACTCACTCCCCTTTGCCCCTCCTAGCCCTCTCCGAAACGACCCTCCCACCTCAGGCATCAACTCAACCCAGTAGACACCGATAACCACGGTAACCACGATAACCACGGTAACCACGGTAACCCAGGCTCCCAGACGCAGTGGGATCAAAACAGAGAAAGTGTTGATCAAGAAAACATTCACATAGTTAGTCTCTGATCCGGACACGGGCAGGGCCGTGATTGGCTGTCCACGGTCTCCTCTGCCAGGAGGAGGACGTCAAACACGAGCCGGCCCGAGGTCCGTCGCTCAGCGCTGATGCCCGCAGTGGGAGCGGTTCTTTGGGGCGGTCTCCACACCGCGGGGCTCGTTAAACTCCTCCCTCCTCCTCCAGGCTCTGGCCAGCATGAGTCTGAACACACAGCCCATCCTCAACCTGGAGAAGTTCCAGGAGGGCCAGGAGATGCCCCTGCTGCACCCCGCCCGGGAGAAGGCCTCCCCCTCCTCCACCGAGTTCAACCCCCTCATCTACGGCAACGACGTGGACTCTGTGGACGTGGCCACCAGGTCAGCCTTCGTCCTCTGATCACTGTGTCAATACCAGATCTGGATCCTCTGATGATCTGATCAATGGTTCAGCTCAAAGTGTCGGGGGTTGAAACGCAGAATAATCCGAGATGAATAGACCCCATAGCCCCCCCCGACCCAACCCCCCTCTCACGCCCTTGTTGTATGCTGTCCTTCCTGGCCCTTAAACAGTACTCAGCATGGTGCAGCATCTTACCCACGCTGTCTGTTGTACGGGGAACGGGTTAACCCAGGGATCGGGTGACAGATAGATGGTTGTTCCCCTTTCTCCTGACCCCCCCCTCCCTGAGTCGACCTGTGGCTCCGTGTTCCTCAGGGTGGCCATGGTGCGGTTCTTCAACTCGCCCAACGTGCTCCAGGGGTTCCAGATGCACACGCGCACCCTGCGTCTGTTCCCGCGGCCGGTGGTGGCCTTCCAGGCGTCCTCCTTCCTGGCCTCGCGCCCCCGCCGCTCCAGCTTCGCCGAGAAGCTGTCGCACACGCAGGCCGTCGAGTTCTACGGAGAGTGGGCCCTGAACCCCGGGAACCTGGCCTATCAGAGGATCCACAACAGTAAGGCCCGCCCCCTCTGTAGCACACACCGGTCCTGGTTGGTCAATAACCTGGCCTATCAGAGGATCCACAACAGTAAGGCCCGCCCACTCTGCCACACACACCGGTACTGGTTGGTCAATAACCTGGCCTATCAGAGAATCCACAACAGTAAAGCCCGCCCACTCTGTAGCACACACTGGTCCTGGTTGGTCAATAACCTGGCCTATCAGAGGATCCACAACAGTAAGGCCCGCCCACTCTACACTCTATAGCACACACTGGTTCTGACTGGTTCTGTTACTACAAATCCAATATTAAAAACATCTCCCCAGTCCACCAGAGGTTTCCTGAGCAGCGCAGAAACAATCTGCTCAAAGAGCAGCAGAAGATGTTGGTGGTTACTGATTAAAGCATCTATTATGGGATTGGTGAAAGTAACTTCTGTCCGTCATGTTGGTAACCATGGTAGCAGCGGGTTAAACCAACCAGTCTGGTTATTTAACTACCGTCGGGCTGAGAGGAAGGCCCGGTCGCGCACCAACGCCAGTGTCAATTATCCTCCAATAACTGGAGACCCCTTCTGGGTTCACTCCACATAACCCCCCACAGTGTGATTTCAGAGGGCCGCCTGCAGGGGGCACCACAGGTCACTTCATGCTTGGTGTCGTGAACCTCTTAAAGAAATATAACTAACTAATGGACGACTAATGAACTACAGAGGAGCTCCAGGGGATGGAGGTCCTGCTCCCTCTCTTATTCTATATCGAACTCTGCCGCTATTTTACCAGGAATCTTTGATTATTTACTATATTGCTCAATTTCTATTAAATTAAATACACTGTTTTGGTTGTTTTTTTACTGGGAAGGGGCCACTCTACTTCTCTGTCTCTGTCTCTCTGTCTCTGTCTCTCTGTCTCTGTCTCTGTCTCTCTGTCTCTGTCTCTGTCTCTCTGTCTCTGTCTCTGTCTCTCTGTCTCTGTCTCTGTCTCTGTCTCTGTCTCTGTCTCTCTGTCTCTGTCTCTGTCTCTGTGTCTGTCTCTTTCCTCTGTCTCTGTCTCTCTGTCTCTGTCTCTGTGTCTCTGTCTATGTCTCTGTCTCTATGTCTCTGTCTCTCTGTCCCTCTGGCCCTCTGTCTCTCTGTCTCTCTGTCCTCTGTCTCTGTCTCTGTCTCTGTCTCTGTCCTCTGTCTCTTTGTCTCTCTGTCCTCTGTCTCTCTCTCTCTCCCTCTCTCTCTCTCTCTCTCTGTCTCTGTCCTCTCTCTCTCTGTCTCTGTCTCTCTGTCTCTCTGTCCTCTGTCTCTCTGTCTCTCTCTCTCTGTCCTCTTATGTGACTGCTGTCCTCTGTGTGTTGTCTAGACGTGTATGACCCGTCCCTGATCGGGGACAAGCCCAAGTGGTACGCCCACCAGCTGCAGTCGGTCCTGTACCGCGTGTTCGACAGCAGCTCCCAGCTGGTGGAGGCCCTGGCTGGGCCCCTGGATGACGAGGGCAACGACTCTGACCCCACCGACAGGTACCCCCGCCCGCCCTGTCACGGACCTGTCTGTCTGTCAGTCAGTCTGTCTGTCTGTCTGTCTGTCTGTCTGTCTGTCTGTCTGTCTGTCTGTCTGTCTGTCTGTCTGTCTGTCTGTCTGTCTGTCTGTGTCTCTGTCTGTGTCTCTGTCTGTCTATCTATCTGTCTGTCTGTCTGTGTCTCTGTCTCTCTCTCCAGTGGTAACGCCTCCCCCTCCTCCCCCCCCCCCCCAGTGGCAGTGACAGTGAGGCGTACGACGGCTCCAGCTCCTCCTACTCCTCTCTGGGCGACCTCGTGAGTGAGATGATCCAGGGAGACCTCCAGGGAGGGACGCCATGTGAGTGGTCCTCCAGCATGCCCCTACACGCCCCTGCACACGCACTACACACCCTACACACGCCCTACACACCCTACCCACCCTTCACCCCTACCACCCTATTCACCCTACACCCCTACACACCCTACACACCCTACAGACTCCTACAAACTGGTAAATCCAGCCTGATGGTTTACAGTGTAACCTAGCCTAAAGGTTTACAGTGTGATCCAGCCTAAAGGTTTACAGTGTAATCCAGCCTAAAGGTTTACAGTGTAACCCAGCCTAAAGGTTTACAGTGTAATCCAGCCTAAAGGTTTACAGTGTAACCAAGCCTAAAGGTTTACAGTGTAACCCAGCCTAAAGGTTTACAGTGTAACCCAGCCTAAAGGTTTACAGTGTAATCCAGCCTAAAGGTTTACAGTGTAACCAAGCCTAAAGGTTTACAGTGTAACCCAGCCTAAAGGTTTACAGTGTAATCCAGCCTAAAGGTTTACAGTGTAACCAAGCTTAAACGTTTACAGTGTAACCCAGCCTAAAGGTTTACAGTGTAATCCAGCCTAAAGGTTTACAGTGTAACCAAGCTTAAAGGTTTACAGTGTAACCCAGCCTAAAGGTTTACAGTGTAACCCAGCCTAAAGCCCTCCAGGGTGATCCAGCCTAAAGGTTTACAGTGTAATCCAGCCTAAAGGTTTACAGTGTGATCCAGCCTAAAGGTTTACAGTGTGATCCAGCCTAAAGGTTTACAGTGTGATCCAGCCTAAAGGTTTACAGTGTAACCCAGCCTAAAGGTTTACAGTGTAACCCAGCCTAAAGGTTTACAATGTCATCCAGCCTAAAGGTTTACATTGTAATCCAGCCTAAAGGTTTACAGTGTAACCCAGCCTAAAGGTTTACAGTAGGGATGTCCGATATTGGCTTTTTTGCCGATATCCGATATGCGATATTGTCCAACTCTAAATTTTCGATTCCGATATCAGCCGATACCGGTGTCGATATTTGGGTTATTTTTCCTCAAACCTAATTTAGGTAACATTACATATCTCCTGTTGTGGAATTAACACAACATGCTTATTAATGTTATTGTGATGCCCCACTGGATGCATTCTTGAATGCAACAAGGCTTTCCAAATGTTAACATTGTCTGTGCAAAAAAAGAAAAATACTTCAACTTAATTTAAGGGAAAAGTGCCATGTTTATTTTTTTAATGGTCTCAGACAACAGTTTGGATTACACTCTCCCTGAGATAATCTTGACAATGCCCACAACAAATAGGGCAAACTTGACTTCACAAATGATAAAACATTGTACCTGAACAACTATGTGCAACATAGCAGTATGTTTCTTTAACTAAAACTCAATAACCTTAATTGAATAAATGCACAAATATGAGTCAATTACAATGTGCACGGTACTGCACAATTTTGAAAACATTTATTTGAGCTATAAAAAA
The DNA here is from genome assembly GCF_902167405.1 of Gadus morhua. Classification (NCBI taxonomy): domain Eukaryota; kingdom Metazoa; phylum Chordata; class Actinopteri; order Gadiformes; family Gadidae; genus Gadus; species Gadus morhua. Next base: position 1,274,891 of record NC_044061.1, on the reverse strand, counting down.
AAAAAATTAAAAAAAAAAAATCGTTTTTAAGGCAAAAAAAAACCGATACCGATATTGACAGATATTACATTTTTATGCTAATATCGGGCCGATAATATCGGTGGGCCGATAATATCGGACATCTCTAGTTTACAGTGTGACCCAGCCTAAAGGTTTACAGTGTATCCAGCCTAAAGGTTTACAGTGTAATCCAGCCTAAAGGTTTACAGTGTGATCCAGCCTAAAGGTTTACAGTGTGATCCAGCCTAAAGGTTTACAGTGTGATCCAGCCTAAAGGTGTACAGTGTGATCCAGCCTAAAGGTGTACAGTGTAACCCAGCCTAAAGGTTTAAAGTGTGATCCAGCCTAAAGCCCTCCAGGGTGATCCAGCCTAAAGGTTTACAGTGTAATCCATCCTAAAGGTTTACAGTGTAATCCATCCTAAAGATTTACAGTGTAATCCAGCCTAAAGGTTTACAGTGTAACCCAGCCTAAAGGTTTACAGTGTGACCCAGCCTAAAGGTTTACAGTGTATCCAGCCTAAAGGTTTACAGTGTAATCCAGCCTAAAGGTTTACAGTGTGATCCAGCCTAAAGGTTTACAGTGTAATCCAGCCTAACGGATTACATTGTAAACTAGCCTAACAGATTACAGTGTAAACTAGCCTAAATGTCTACAGTGTAATCCAGCCTAAAGGTTTACAGTGTGATCCAGCCTAAAGGTTTACAGTGTGATCCAGACTAAAGGTTTACAGTGTAACCCAGCCTAAAGCCCTCCAGGGTGATCCAGCCTAAAGCCCTCCAGGTTGATCCAGCCTAAAGCCCTCCAGGGTGATCCAGCCTAAAGGACGCTGTGTTCCTGTGTTCCGTAGGCCTGGACCCGCCCTCCCACGCCGCCCTGGGGGACCCCAGCGAGGTGGAGTTCCAGGACCTCCCGCCGCTCAGGGAGGGGCCGGGGCTCGAGGGCCCCCCCGGCGCAGACCCCTCAACCGCTGAGCCCCCTGACGGCCAGCCCCTCCGCTCCTCCTCCAGCACCACCGCCAGTTCCTCGCCCAGCACCGTCATCCAGGGGCTCCACCAGGTGAGGGGGTCCGCCAGGTGAGGGGGGGGTCAACCAGGCGAGGGGGGGGGGTCCGCCAGGCGAGGGGGGGGGGGGAGTCCACCAGGTGAGGGGGTCCATCAGGTGAGGGGGGGGGGGGGTCCACCAGGTGAGGGGGATCCACCAGGTGGGGAGGGGGGGTCCACCAGGTGAGGGGGTCCACCAGGTGGGGGGGGGAGGGGGGGTCCACCAGGTGAGGGGGTCCACCAATTGAGGGGGGGGTCATCAGTTCCTGAAGTGAGGTTTGTGTCCGGTGGGAGTCTGACGGCGTTCCTCTGGTCCCCAGCAGGGGGAGCCGGGGGAGCCGGGGGAGATGGAGGCCTCCGCCGCCGCCGCCCTGCAGAACCCGGTGCCCGGCCTTGTGGGGGGCCCCTTCCCCAGGATCACCACGGACGCAGCCCCCGAGCCCGCCAAGGACAAGAAGGCCGAGTATGACAACCCGTACTTTGAGCCGCAGTACGGCTTCCCCTCGGAGGACGACCCCGAGGGGCAGGTGGAGTCGTACACGCCCCGCTTCAACCAGAGCCTCAACGGCAACAAGTGTGTTCCACTGCTCACCGCTCAATGGATGTCCTCATTCAAACGAGCTTCTGCCCGCCATGGCAATGTCCCGCGTGTGTGTGTAGACCAAACTAACCTAAAACAACTAACCGCTGACTGGTGTCTGACCCAGCCGTCCGCTGATTGGCTAGCGCTGCATGTCCGCACGCCGTCCGTCCCATGGTGCTGTTGAGTCTGTGGTGGGGCGTCGCTCTGTGGGGTTCTGCTCTATGGGCGTCTGTCAGTGCACCCCCCTGGGGGTGTGTGCGTGTGTGTGTGTGTGTGACCGACTGAGGCTCTGTGGTGGTCTGAGCGCTCACTGAGCTGGCTCTGCGCGTGTGTGTGTCTGTTTGCGCGTGTGTGTGTCTGTTTGCGCGTGTGTGTGTGTCTGTTTGCGCGTGTGTGTGTCTGTTTGCGCGTGTGTGCGTCTGTTTGCGCGTGTGTGTGTCTGTTTGCGCGCCTGTGTCTGTTTGCGCGTGTGTGTGTCTGTTTGCGCGCCTGTGTCTGTTTGCGTGTGTGTGTAAGTGTGTGTGTGTCTGTGCTGGTGTACCGGTGTGTGTGTCCCACTGAGACGCTGGCTCCGCCCCCAGGTCCCAGCGGCCCTTGCGTCCCAGCAGCTTGCGTCTCCCGGGGGAGTCGGACGGCGAGGGTGACTCGCGGACCAGCTCGCCCAACTCCACCATCTCCAACAACAGCAACGACGGCTTCGGGGGCCTCATGTCCTTCGCCAGTGAGTCCCTGACTTAGCCTGGCTCCGCCCGCCTAAGTACTTCCGCTCAATTTGAATTTCCCTTCAGTACTAGGTCTGGACCTGCTGTATGTAATTTGGTTTTCTGGTGCCGCCACAGCGGCCACCAATCAGCGAACAGAGGTCTGAGAACAATGACGATCAATGACGATAAAGTCGTACGCCAGTTTGAGTTGTTGTTGTAGGTCGGTAGTTGATTTACAATGTGCAATTTTTCCCTGATAAATTAAATTCGACGAACAAAACCTGCAGCTGTCGTTGACGGACATTTTGGTGCAGACGCGCAAGGTGTTTGGTTTGTGTACAACCTGCGCGTGATTCCCGGCGCATGACATACGTCACAACCAAACGTTAGCGATTGGTTATGGCAGATCCAGAGTGGCACTGGGCAGATCCAATCATTTTAAACTTCAACAGACACCCGCCTTCAAGTGAGTTAACGTTTGTCAATTGATTAGGTCCAGACTCTCTGTACAAATGAAATGAAATGAAGTGAAGTACGAGAGTCTGGTAGAACCAGGCTATCCCTGACTGCTGCTCAGTGCGGATTCATAATTCAGACTGGTGATTGGTTGACCTCCTAAACCAATCACCGAGCGGATCCCGGGTCTGCCGGTGACGCTGCTCTCTGTGGTTGGTGTTTGGAGGATGTCCTTTTAAAGCCCGATCCGTCCACAGATGTGGACGCGTTGTCTCTGGGTGGCAATGGTCCCACGGAGTCCTTCAGTAAGCATGTTTCTTTAGTCCCGCCCCCGAGCAGTGATTGGCTTGGTGAACCCAAAGCGGACCAATCCCTGAATCACATCAGATGTGTTTTAATTTGGGCTGCATTCCAGTCGACATCCGCCTCAGGACGATGGTTCTGCTTCATGGGTTAGTGGGTTAGTGGGTGGGTTGGTTAGTGGGTTAGTGGGTGGGTGGGTTGGTTAGTGGGTTAGTGGGTTGGTTAGTGGGTGAGTGGGTGAGTGGGTGGGTTGGTTAGTGGGTGAGTGGGTGGGTTGGTTAGTGGGTGAGTGGGTTAGTGGGTGAGTTGGTGGGTTGGTTAGTGGGTCAGTGGGTGGGTTGGTTAGTGGGTGGGTTGGTTAGTGGGTTAGTGGGTGAGTGGGTTAGTGGGCTGGTAAAGGTCAGAGAGCCTCTTTGATCCCCACCCTGTGCCCCCGACCAACAGGTAATCTGTACAAGAACCACGGGAGCAACTTCAGTCTGTCCAACCTGGCCATCCCCAACAAGGGGGCCCGAGAGAAGGCCACCCCCTTCCCCAGCCTCAAAGGTACGGCCCTGCGTTCACACCCCCGCCTTGTGCTCCGCTCTGCTCTCTCACTCACCGTTCCACATCAACCTGAGGATGACCTCAACAACAGTAAAGAACTGATCTTATCCCTTACATTAAAGGTATCTTGGTCCATCCATTAAATCATATGTTTTAGCATATCCATTTCATTAAATGTATCTTAGCCTATCCGTTACATCATATGTATCGTAGTATATCCATTCAATGCTAATCCTATAGCGAGCTGTGAAGTGATGCGTTTGTAATATTGAATTAATGATCGCGTTTGTATTCAGATCAACATCAGCTATAGTTTTGTTAATTTTTCACCAGCTTTGCTTTTTGAGGTGTATCATCGTCATTGAATGTCCTGCTTTTCTTTCTTTTTCTTTATATTTTATTTTGAATTTTTGAAAATTATATTATTTCTTTACCAAAAAAGAGATGTTAAACTTTGATGTAGAGGAAGAGATGGATGAAGCAGGTTGGTAGAACGTGTTTACGGCCTCAATAACCCCCTGTCATCCTATAAACCTCCATCTCACCGTTTTAATTAATCGAGGAGAATATGTATTTATATAAATTAGGTTTTTCTCTCAAGGATGAACTCCTGTGAATGTAAAAATCAACCCCTCACAGTAATAAATAGAAAGATTTGTGAAAGTAAAACTATTTCCATTTTATTTGGGATGTTGAGGTGCCCAGATTATAATTGGAACGATCTGAAGTTAATTGTGCAAAAGTTTTCCCTCGGCGGTGGATTTTCACATTTATATGTGGATCACATCCTGAGAGAGAAACAAAGCCTGGAGCATGCAGACGTTTCCTCGATCGCTGCCCTGAAATGACTCAACGGTCCTTTGATGTGCGTGTGTTTGTCTCTCGTTCAGATGAGCCTGACAGCCCGGGTATGTTACGTGTGCTGTGCCCCCACTCCTCTCTAACCCTCCCTGTGTGAGCCCTAGCCCAGAGCCTCCACCAGACGCTAGCTCTCCTCTAGCTCTCCTAGCCTCGGTCTAGGAACCAGAGGCCACTTTAGCCTCTGTTCCCCTCCGTCCCCCCTCTCTGCCTCCGTGTGCGTAGGACTGGTAGGTCTTTAGTGTCCTGACACGCATCGTGGACCCCCTACCGTAGGACATGCTGACTGTCGGTGTGATGATCTGATGCAGGAAGACTGTGGTTTTGATCCGCACCGTGTGACAGAGTGCTCGATCCCCTTTGCGTTGATTTGAACCACAAGGGAATCGTTGTGTGCATCAGAAGGGTCATTCCCCCTGAATGGCCCTCCTCTCTGAGTCGGTGAACCTGAAGCCTCCTGGTCACGGTGTTGGGCGTCTCATCATCTCGAAGTCCCTCACAGTTTTAAAACCAATAGTGCTAACTTAACTTAAACAGAGAACAGTATTAAAATATGACACTTTTAACTAAATGTATAGGATGTGTCATCTCAATGTGTTTTCTAGCATAAACCCAACAGCTTGCTTCATATGAAACTAGGTCACAAACCTAACTCATTCATGTAGTTGACCCTGAGCTTCACGTTTGTGCAAGTAATCGCCCGACAACGCTACAAGGAGGCATTCAATGGTTCTGGGAAACAAGTTGATGTTGTTAATTGTTCCAAAAGCAGATCGTACAACCTTTTGTGACAAGGTTTATGGTGTGCCCTCATCAACGCATCCTTTTGCTTATGTTTTGTCATTGTGTCTCTGTCCCTGTCTCCTCCTCTCTCTCTCTGACGCCCTGTTGGGTGTGCATGTCGTTGTGTCATTGGGTTGATAACAGACTGGCTTGTCCCGGCCGGTGTCCCCTCTCTATGTCCTCTAATTCTGGGTTCTGTGTGCAGTATTTGGGCTAAATTCTCTAATGGAGATAATATCAGAGGCTGGCCCGGGGAGAGGAGAAGGTGGGTTCTGCCCTTTGACTGCTGAACTGCATGTTTCTCCCAGCCAGTCAACTACATCTCCCAGCATTCCCTCTCTCTCTCCTCTGTGTGGACTGACCTGCATCACCTGGGCCTCGGTGTCGATGCTGTCCTCCCATCACCGCCATCGTGACTGTTCCCTCACTAACTACCATTCAACACCAGCCACAGGCCACAGGCCACAGGCCACAGGCCACAGGCCACAGGCCACAGGCCACAGGCCACAGGCCACGCTCTCAGATCTTATTTAAGAACGGGCCAGACCTCTGCTCTGTCTTTAAACCTGGTTCTCCAACGGTCTCTTCTGATCAGAAGCTGTGGCCGTTGTTATGTTCAGGATGTTGGGTAGTGTAGGAGGTTTGTAGGAGGCTAGGGGGTTAGTCACCACCTAGGATGTTGGGTAGTGTAGGAGGTTTGTAGGAGGCTAGGGGGTTAGTCACTACCGAGGACGTTTGGTAGTGTAGGAGGTTTGTAGGAGGCTAGGGGGTTAGTCACTACCGAGGACGTTTGGTAGTGTAGGAGGTTTGTAGGAGGCTAGGGGGTTAGTCACTACCGAGGACGTTGGGTAGTGTAGGAGGTTTGTAGGAGGCTAGGGGGTTAGTCACTACCGAGGACGTTGGGTAGTGTAGGAGGTTTGTAGGAGGCTAGGGGGTTAGTCACTACCGAGGACGTTGGGTAGTGTAGGAGGTTTGTAGGAGGCCAGGGGGTTAGTCACCACCTAGGACGTTTGGTAGTGTAGGAGGCAACAGGGTTACCATGACCTTTGTCATGCTAGTCTCAAAGGTTGAACATCATTTGACTTGATTTGATACAATCCCCAATACATTAAGTAATGTGTCAACTTTTTATGGACCTTTACGATGGATTAAAGAGGCATAATTGATGATGAAATGATTACAGTTCTATAAGTGCCATTGGTAGTATAGTCTTAATCAGTAATGATCTTACCCAATAGTGAATATAAAGTCAATGATCAACTTAAACAGCAGTCAAATTCAAGTGCTTGTTGAGTAGATCCCATAGTTTGAGACACTTGAAAGTCAAACTAATATCCCTACTGGTACTAAAGAAGGTCTGAATGAGGTTTGTTTATCTTCTAAAAAAGGGCTGGTCAACATACATAAAGTGGAGTCTGTTTTCTCAGGTTCTGGATTAAGCCACGTGTATTGACGAGTGGTATCCATCCCAACTGGAGCAGGGCCATGTGTTCAATAATTCAGTCTCTGAACTGTGAGCTGTTTCAGCGGAGCGTGGACACAGAACACGGCTTTGGCTGTATTGATTTGGTTAAATATGACTCAACTCACTGATGCAAAAACTCTCCCGACATTTCGTGTCGGCCCCAAAACATCGTCATGCTTTGGGCTTAACCCTCACATGTTCAGTGTCCTTACATTGTACCACTCCCTGCCTCATGGAGCCACTCAGTGTCCTTACATCGTACCACCTCCCTGCCTCATGGAGCCACTCAGTGTCCTTACATCGTACCACCTCCCTGCCTCATGGAGCCACTCAGTGTCCTTACATCGTACCACTCCCTGCCTCATGGAGCCACTCAGTGTCCTTACATCATACTGTCTCATGGATCCATTCAGTGTCCTTACATCGTACTGCCTCATGGAGCCACTCAGTGTCCTTACATCGTACCACTCCGAGCCTCATGGAGCCACTCAGTGTCCTTACATCGTACCACTCCCTGCCTCATGGATCCACTCAGTGTCCTTACATCGGGCTCCATCCTCCTGTCACCTTCTCTCTTAGTTCTGCATGTTGTTGCTGTGGTTGTTGTGGTTGTTGTGCAGGCTGTCCTTGTTGTTGTGCGATGCCATTGTGTGTTGTCACCACCAGCTGTGCTTGTGTGTGTGTTACTGACTCTTTCTTCACCCCGGTTGTTTTTACCACTAGGCCGTAGCAGTGGTTAGCGGTTAGCTTGTGACCCCGCCCCAGTAGAGTACCCCGTGTGTGCGTGTGTGTGTCCCTCTCACAGTGAGAGGGTCCTCTTCCTCCTTCCGTCGTGGTGTTAGCGCTAGTTCAAAGGCCTCTCCTGGGGCTCCGCGCGGCCTGGCGAGCTAGCCCCTCTGCGGCGAGGCTAGCCCCTCTGCGGCGAGGCTAGCCCCTCTGCGGCGAGGCTAGCCCCTCTGCGGCGAGGCTAGCCCCTCTGCGGCGAGGCTAGCCCCTCTGCGGCGAGGCTAGCCCCTCTGCGGCGAGGCTAGCCCCTCTGCGGAGAGGCTAGCCCCTCTGAGAGGCTAGCCCCTCTGAGAGGCTAGCCCTTCTGAGAGGCTAGCCCTTCTGCGCCGAGGCTAGCCCCTCTGCGGCGGGGCTAGCCCCTCTAAGGAGAGGCTAACCCCTCTGCTGAGAGGCTAGCCTCTCTGCGGAGAGGCTAGCCCCTCTGCGGAGAGGCTACCCCTCTGCGGCGAGGCTAGCCCCTCTGCGGCGTGGCTAGCCCCTCTGAGAGGCTACTCCCTCTGCGCCGAGGCTAGCCCCTCTGCGGAGAGGCTAGCCTAGTGCGTGGTCCTCTGTGACGCTGTGGCCCCCCTGTTGGCCCCCCCGGGCCCCAGAGAGCTCACTCCTCTGGCCCTTCTCAGGAGCCCGGGCCCCGCGTGCGCTGGTGGATCAGAAGTCGTCGGTGATCAAGCACAGCCCCACGGTGAAGAGGGAGTCGCCGTCGCCCCAAGGCCGCATCAGCAACACCAGGTGAGGCCTGCTCAGAGCGTCGCTGGCTCTGGCTGTGTGACATGTGATCAAAGCGCTTCTCGATGCAGGAGATAGGGGTGCTAGTTTCAGGATCGAGTCCAGTCCGCCTTGCCCTCGGAACGGCGTGATGAAATAATGAAATAGTGATGAAAGTAGTGTCTCCTCCCAGCTGAAGGTGTAGCCCTTCAGGCTCAGAGGGGTGGTGTAGTGTCTCCTCCCAGCTGAAGGTGTAGCTCTTCAGGCCCAGAGGGGTGGTGTTCTCCTCCCAGCTGAAGGTGTAGCCCTTCAGGCCCAGAGGGGTGGTGTAGTGACTCCTCCCAGCTGAAGGTGTAGCCCTTCAGGCCCAGAGGGGTGGTGTAGTGACTCCTCCCAGCTGAAGGTGTAGCCCTTCAGGCCCAGAGGGGTGGTGTAGTGACTCCTCCCAGCTGAAGGCCCTTCAGGCCCAGAGGGGTGGTGTAGTGACTCCTCCCAGCTGAAGGCCCTTCAGACCCAGAGGGGTGGTGTTCTCCTCCCAGCTGAAGGCCCTTCAGGCCCAGAGGGGTGGTGTAGTGACTCCTCCCAGCTGAAGGCCCTTCAGACCCAGAGGGGTGGTGTAGTGTCTCCTCCCAGCTGAAGGCCCTTCAGACCCAGAGGGGTGGTGTAGTGTCTCCTCCCAGCTGAAGGCCCTTCAGACCCAGAGGGGTGGTGTAGTGACTCCTCCCAGCTGAAGGCCCTTCAGGCCCAGAGGGGTGGTGTTCTCCTCCCAGCTGAAGGCCCTTCAGGCCCAGAGGGGTGGTGTAGTGACTCCTCCCAGCTGAAGGCCCTTCAGACCCAGAGGGGTGGTGTAGTGTCTCCTCCCAGCTGAAGGCCTTCCTCCCGCAGTGAGAACCAGCAGTTCCTGAAGGAGGTGGTGGGCTCGGTGCTGGAGGGCCAGGGCGTGGGCTGGCTCAACATGAAGAAGGTGCGCCGCCTGCTGGAGAACGAGCAGCTGCGCGTTTTCGTGCTGAGCAAGCTGAACCGCGCCGTCCAATCAGAAGAGGACGCCCGACAGGAGGTCATCAGAGACGTGGTGAGAGGACAAACAACACTTCTCCTTAGTGTGTTTGCATGCCTTTCAAAATGTCTCGTAGCGTTGTTCAGGGTCTTCTCCTAGCTGTCTCTGTTGTGCACGGGGAATGGGTTAACCTAGTGATGGTTAGTGCTTGATACTTGGTTCTATGAACATCCTTACTGTGCAGACAGCGATATATATTGTTTCTCCTATTGAAAAATGGACTCATTGTAAGTCGCTTTGGATAATGGCGTCCGCTAAACGCCCTCAATGTAACTGTCAATGTGTGTTGCTGAGTGGTGTGTGTGTGTGTGTGTCCAGGAGGTGAACAGGAAGGTGTATAAGGGAATGCTGGACATCTTGAAGTGCACGGTGTCGAGCCTGGAGCACTCGTACACCAACGCGGGCCTGGGCGGCATGGCCAGTGTCTTCAGCCTGCTGGAGATCGCACGCACGCACTACCAAACCAAAGGTACCGCCACACAGCACCGTACTCTCCTCTCCTAACCACAAGCACTACCAAACCAAAGGTACCGCCACACAGCACCGTACTCTCCTCAACTAACCACACGCACTACCAAACCAAAGGTACCGCCACACAGCACCGTACTCTCCTCTACTAACCACACGCACTACCAAACCAAAGGTACCGCCACACAGCACCGTACTCTCCTCTTCTAACCCCCCACGCACTACCAAACCAAAGGTACCGCCACACAGCACCGTACTCTCCTCCTCTAACCCCACGCACTACCAAACCAAAGGCACCGCCACACAGCGACTATCGCCCGGTGTATTCATGGCCGTTTAGAAAAAGGGAAAATGGGAATGAAAGGTGGATGTTATCCAAAATAACCAAGCAGACGACTGCAAAACCCCCTTCACTGACCTCTGATGTTCAGTATTAACCCGCCTCTCTCTGGCTGTCTCCCTAACCTGATCAAACCGGTCTGTCTCTCCCTAACCTGATCAAACCGGTCTGTCTCTCTCTAACCTGATGAAACCGGTCTGTCTCTCCCTAACCTGATCAAACCGGTCTGTCTCTCTCTAACCTGATGAAACCGGTCTGTCTCTCTCTCTAACCTGATCAGACCGGTCTGTCTCTCTCTCTAACCTGATCAGACCGGTCTGTCTCTCTCTCTAACCTGATCAATCCGGTTCCTGCGCCCCCTCCCTCGGTCAGACCCTGAGAAGCGTAAGCGCAGCCCGACGGACGGCAGCCCGGGCAGCACGGAGAGCCCCCCGGGGCCGGCGCCGGCCCCCCGGGCCCCCCAGGGCCCGCTCGCCGTGCCGCGGCTGCAGCTGCCGCCCCCCCACCACGCCGCGCAGGGCAAGGGGCTCCGCAGCTTCGACACACGCAGTCTGAACGAGGAGAACTTTATCGCCTCCATCGGTGTGTACTCCAGACACCCCCTCCTCCCCCCGCATCTGCATGTGCGCCGCGAGTCCCCCCTTCCCTGACCCCCCCAGGGTATGCTCACCCCCTCCTGAGTCCCCCCCCCCCCAGTGGACCCCCTGGGGCGTCTCGTATTCCACTCACCAGCCACACCCCGGCTTCACCTTCTACAAACAATTGGATTGAAAAAAGGAAATAGTTGAAATGTAACATTCTGGGTCTGGACTACAGGTCTAGAGGTGGGGGTCACCCACTGGGTGCCCGGGGGTCACCCACTGGGTGCCCGAGGGTCACCCACTGGGTGCCCGAGGGTCACCCACTGGGTGCCTGGCCGGAGTGTGGAGGTGTGTGGAATATCGCCCTGACGACCAGCCTTGTGTGTGCTTCGGTTTCCCCTGAAGTCTGAGCCCCCCTCTTGTCCCTGTCTGACCCCTGACCCTGCTGTCCGACCCCTGACCTCTGACCTGGTGGTTTGCCTGCGTGCAGCCTGGAGCATGCAGCCTTGTGTTGTTCTGTCCTGATCTCTAATCTGCAGTACTGGGCAGAGGTAGCCTGGAGCCGCGCATCGATGGATCGGCGCTCGTCTAGAAGGCCTGACTGCAGGTTTCATCTGGTTACGAGGTGCCGGTTGGACACCTCCCCCATCGCTCTGGCATGGAGGGTGGGCCAACCCGCTCCCCAGTAGACAGTCCCAGTAGAGAGCCACAGGCCACCGCTTGTGTCCTCCAGTGAATCCTACCGGACTGGTCAAAACCAACCAGTCCTGGGACACCTTTGGCCGCAGTGGGTTCTGGGTCTGTTTACAGGGGACGGGTTCAGTGAGACCACCCTCACCACCCCCCCAACCCCCCCCCCTACCTTCTAGAAGAAGCCCCTTCGGTCCCACAGTGCCTTGAGACTCCTTGCATCCCTGCTTCTGCGACTGCCTCATTCCACTGCTGAAAGGCTTCCCACCGTCATCCCACGCTCCTTTACATCCCGGTCACCCCCCCTCGCACCCCGGCCCTGGGGAGCCGGAGGTCCTGAGGGTCTCCTGGTTCTCCGGGGCCGCGGTCCAGGGGGTCCCTGATGGGTTGTGATGTCGCCCTGTAGCCCCCGTTGAAGACGGGTCGTACCATCACAGTGGTCCGGTCCTCAGGTCCTCGCCGATTGGTGGGCTTCAGGCAGACATTACAAACCCTCCTCATTTGGTTAATAACATATTTGTTTTTGACGATGACTAATTTTGTTTTGTCTTCTTTTAACGCTCATCTCCCATACATGCCTTCTCTCCCAGCCTCTCTGACTCTCTCTGTCTTTCTCTCCTTGCTTGCAATGCATCTTGGGTAGAATTGTGGAGCAGGCACCGGGATAAGCAAAGTGCTTTGGAAAAACCACAGAGTAAGAGACTCCGCACACAACAGAGGACAAAGTACCACAAACTAAAGATATAAGGGTTGTTGGTTCCCCCCCCCCCCCGCCCCATTCAGCTCTGAAACATGTCCTCGTTTTCTACGCAAGACACTGATCAAGGTTTACAGAAAATAGATTCTATATAATATGAGGAAAAATCATCTAGTCCAGGTAAATGAAGGTGTAAAATCAACTCATAACTCATAATATAAGAACTAATATTTATCATAGAGGTTTCCATCAGTATATCTCATATCAAGTATATCAAACAAACATCTGCTTAAGCGAGGGGTGACTGTTATTTTTTCAAGTGTATTTCTATAGAAGATGTACTGGAGCTCGGTCATTTACCAAAGGGACTCCTCATCACAAACAACAAACCAAACCATCCTCAAACTAACCCATCCGGTCCTATAGTGTCAGGGAATATCTCTGCTGCATAAACCATTGAGTAACAGTTAGAAAAGGAGGAGCCTCGTTAGGGGGCGGGCCTCGTTAGGGGATAGGCCTCGTTAGGGGGCGGGCCTCGTTAGGGGACGGGCCTCGTTAGGGGACGGGACTCGTTAGGGGTGAGGGCCTCGTTAGGGGATAGGCCTCGTTAGGGGGCGGGCCTCGTTAGGGGGCGGGCCTCGTTAGGGGGCGGGACTCGTTAGGGGGCGGGCCTCGTTAGGGGTCCCCAGCAGGGAGGTGAGCCGCCAGACAGGAGCACCCTTGGGTGCTCTCCATGGGATGATAGCGCTGCTGTGTCTGACCCTTTGTGCTCTTATGTCTCCCGCAGTGTAAGCTCTCAGGTAAATGTTTCCTCTGTGATTGCTGATTGTCGTGGCTTTAGCCCAGTGCATCGTACGGTAGTCCTGGACTTCATTATTTCCCTGACGACCAACCTTAGAAACTTTTACAGCCATCATTAATGCTGTGTTATGAACAGTCAGGGGTTCAGTGATGATTGTACTGTCTTGTTGGGTGTGCATGCTAACTGCCTGTGTCTGTCTCTGTGCACCCTGGGCCATGGGCCACTCGTATCTTGCAGTTTGGTTTTAATCAGTAATTTCTGCCTCCCGTTTGTTTTGCATTTACTGCTTAATATCTGTTATAACGTTTGTGTATGACTTGTGGCTACGACTCGTTGAGTCTGAGCAGGACTTCAGAGTGTTTTAAGATGAGCTGCGTTAGTGTTAATGCCCTCAGCAGTGTCCTCATCACATCATGATTAATGTGCTGCCCTCGGCGCCGCTACGGTACGGGGCCTGCCGCCCCCTGCAGAAGGTAAGGGTGTTGGGCCCGTGGGGGGGCGCCGGGGGGCCGGGGGGGCCGTGGTGGAGCAGCAGCAGCGATACGGCCCCCAGTCACGGCTCTGTCCTCCTGCAGGGTCGGACGGGAAGCAGCCGCGCCCCGAGACCACCGACACCGAGGAGAAGAAATCCCAGATCAGCGCCGACAGCGGGCTCAGTGTGACCTCCGGCTCTCAGGTGACCACCTCCCCCTCCTCTTTCTCTTTCCTCCTCTTTCTCCTCCTCCCCCTCTTTCTCCTCCTCCTCTTTCTCCACCTCCCCCTCTTTCTCCTCCTCCTCTTTCCACTCCCCCTCCTCTTTCTCCTCCTCCCCCTCTTTCTCTTTCTCCTCCTCCTCCTCTTTCTCCTCCTGCTCCTCTTTCTCCTCCTCCTCTTTCTCCTCCTCCTCCTCCTCCTCCTCCTCCTCTTCTTTCTCCTCCTCTTTCTCCTCTTCTTCCTCCTCCCAGGACTCACTGCAGAAATGTCTTGGGTTCCATTATTGATGAATCATCCATTTATTGATTAATCCTCAGTCTCTGGGCTTCAGGAGATCCAGACCTTTGTTGATGCTATCTATACCTCATGCCTACGGTGTCTATGCAGAGTGTCAGAGTTAAATGAACCTCCTATCCCGTAACGTTATGATGTGGTCGTGTTTGGCTGGTACTAACCCCCTCCTGTTCCTCTGGGCAGAAGAGCGACACGGAGTCTGTGAAGGGAACCGAGCCCCCGGCCCTGACCAGGAGCACCAGCCAGGACTCTGAGGCCAGCACCGTGGTAACGCCTCACTCACTCACTCACTCACTCACTCACTCACTCACTCACTCACTCACTCACTCACTCACTCACTCACTCACGCTCACTCACTCACTCGCTCGCTCGCTCGCTCGCTCACCCACTCACTCACTCACTCACTCACTCACTCACTCACTCACTCACTCACTCACTCACTCACTCACTCACGCTCACTCACTCACTCACCCACTCACTCACTCACCCACTCACTCACTCACTCACCCACTCACTCGCTCACCCGCTCACCCGCTCACCCACTCACCCACTCGCTCACTCGCTCACCCGCTCACCCGCTCACCCACTCACTCACTCACTCACTCACTCCAGCACCTGGTAGGGATGTATCTCTACGAGGATGGGATGTTATTATGTATTTAAATGTATTCATGTGGCCACAATGGCTAAGGGCAGCTCTTGCTGTAAATGAATGGTTTATGGTGATATCTGCCAAATGAAGTAATGTGAATCAAACAAGATTTTATTATAAAATAGAATCTAGAAAATAAAATAGCTCATCATCATTCACAAGTTAAAACATCCATTTCAATATTTAGTCTCTGGTGTATTTCTACGCTCTGGTGACCCTGGGCCCTAATGTTGCAGCACTAACTCAAATGGGTTTCAAAGAAAACACAACTAAATGGACATTTACAAATGACTCAAACTAATGACTAATCCCTACTTCTGTGCTGGTCGTTCCCTGAGGGTCGGCCCCAGAAGAACATGGAGCTCCATTTATTTGGGATTGTCTGGTTTTTAATTAAACTCAAAGCGGGCTGTTTTGCGCATCATAATAATAATAATGATTAAAGCACATTAATTAAAGGGATTTCAAGTCTGAACATTTTAGTTTTTCTTTTTTCTATTAATTGTTTTTTGGATGATGTAGTGTTCTTCTAATCACTCATTACCCAGACTGCAACCCTCTCTGTGGCTCTCTGTAGATCAGCAACAGCTCGGGGGAGACGATGGGCGCGGACAGCGACCTGAGCAGCACGGCGGGAGACGGGCCGGGGGGACGCGCCTCGCTGCACCTCGCCACCTCCCGGGGGACGCTGTCCGACAGCGAGATCGAGACCAACCCGGCCACCAGCGCCGTGTTCGTGAGTCGCTGCTCCTCGCCCCGATCACACCGAGCAGTCAGAGCACACCGAGCAGTCAGAGCACACCGAGCAGTCAGAGCACACCGAGCAGTCAGAGCACACCGAGCAGTCAGAGCACACCCAACAGTCAGATCACACCCAACAGTCAGATCACACCCAACAGTCAGATCACACCGATTTCAACCCGACATTTATTTTAACACATATGTAACTTTGTACACATTTGTTACTAGGCCTACTCAGCTCAATATATATGTAAGGGATAATGTATAGAACGCCGGTCATTATCGGGAAAATAAGACCCGACAGGGCGAACAGTACACCGACGCGCAGCGGAGGCGTCTTGCTTCGCCATGAAGGGGCTTATTTTCGAAAATGACCGGCAACGTTCTATACATGTCAGATCACACCGAACAGTCAGATCACACCGAACAGTCAGATCACACCGAACAGTCAGATCACACCGAACAGTCAGATCACACCGAGCAGTCAGGTCACACCGAGCAGTCAGGTCACAATGAACAGTCAGGGAGCAGGTCAGACCGAGCAGTCAGATGACGCCGAACATTCAGATCACAGCGAACAGTCAGATCACACCGAGCAGTCAGATCACACCGAGCAGTCAGATCACACTGAACAGTCAGATCACATTGAAACTGTCAAATCACACTGAACCGTCAGATCACACTGAACAGTCAGGGAGCAGATCACTGAACAGTCAGATCACACTGAACAGTCAGGGAGCAGATCACACTGAACAGTCAGATCACACTGAACAGTCAGGGAGCAGATCACACTGAACAGTCAGGGAGCAGATCACTGAACAGTCAGATCACACTGAACAGTCAGGGAGCAGATCAAACTGAACAGTCAGGGAGCAGGTCACCGAACAGTCAGATCACACTGAACAGTCAGGGAGCAGATCACCGAACAGTCAGATCACACTGAACAGTCAGGGAGCAGATCACACTGAACAGTCAGATCACACTGAACAGTCAGGGAGCAGGTCACACCGAACAGTCAGATCACGCCGAACAGTCAGATCACAGCGAACAGTCAGATCACACCGAGCAGTCAGGTCACACCGAGCAGTCAGGTCACAATGAACAGTCAGGGGTCAGATCACACTGAACAGTCAGGGAGCAGGTCACACCGAACAGTCAGATCACGCCGAACAGTCAGATCACAGCGAACAGTCAGATCACACCGAGCAGTCAGGTCACACCGAGCAGTCAGGTCACAATGAACAGTCAGGGAGCAGATCACACTGAACAGTCAGATCACACTGAACAGTCAGGGAGCAGATCACACTGAACAGTCAGGGAGCAGGTCACCGAACAGTCAGATCACACTGAACAGTCAGGGAGCAGATCACCGAACAGTCAGATCACACTGAACAGTCAGGGAGCCGATCACTGAACAGTCAGATCACACTGAACAGTCAGGGAGCAGATCACTGAACAGTCAGATCACACTGAACAGTCAGGGAGCAGATCACACTGAACAGTCAGTGAGCAGGTCAAACTGAACAGTCAGTTCACACTGAACAGTCAGGGAGCAGATCACACTGAACAGTCAGGGAGCAGATCACACTGAACAGTTAGATCAAACAGTTAGATCACACTGAACAGTCAGATCACACTGAACAGTCAGATCACCCTGAACAGTCAGTCTGGGAGCCGATCATACCTTAGTTCATCATTGGTGAACAGTGAACTCTAAATGTTGTAGGCAAGAGTTACTTTGTGTCATTAGCTGAACGCTGATTTGGACACTCACAGAAAGAGTTATTCCCCGTTAATTCCCGGTCCTAAGGGCTGTGCCTCACAGCGATCCATTGTGCAGGTTAGCTGTGAATACATTCACGCTGGGAAGTCGAATGATTTCCACGTGTGATGGAGGTCAGCGTGTGTCAGAGACCCTGCTGATCTGGGTCACAGGCCAACGGGACGCGAGTCAAATTTGATAACCTGTTCATATCCAATCAGAAACAAACGCCTCAATGCTCTCTGAAAACACTCCTCTCCTGCACAGCAGTGATGACGATGGGGATGATGTTGATGACGATGATGATGATGACGATGATGATGATGACGAGGATGATGATGATGATGATATTGATGATTATGACGAAGATGACGAGGATGATGATGGTGATGATGATGATGGATGTCTCTTCCAGGGGAAAACCCACAAGCTGAAGGTGGCGTCGGCCAAGGAGCCGGTGCGGCCGGTGAGCCGGGCCCCCCCCCCCACCGCCCCCCTGGAGGACGTCAGCATGAGGATCTACCTCTGTGAAGGGCTACTTGGTACGCTCCGTCTGTTAGATCTACCTCTGTGAAGGGCTACTTGGTACGCTCCGTCTGTTAGATCTACCTCTGTGAAGGGCTACTTGGTACGCTCCGTCTGTTAGATCTACCTCTGTGAAGGATTACTTGGTACGCTCCGTCTGTTAGATCTACCTCTGTGAAGGGCTACTTGGTACGCTCCGTCTGTTAGATCTACCTCTGTGAAGGGCTACTTGGTACGCCCCGTCTGTTAGATCTACCTCTGTGAAGGGCTACTTGGTACGCTCCGTCTGTTAGATCTACCTCTGTGAAGGGCTACTTGGTACGCCCCTTCCTCTGCTCTGTCTGTAGGGGCCGGGCTCATGCTTCAGATCCTCATGATTATTTTCTTAATTGTAAATAAAATAAGAGTTTGTGCTCCTGCACCTCCTCTGAGGAGCGCTGGGTTGGTGCTCCTGCTCCTCCTCCTCTGAGGAGCGCTGGGTTTGTGCTCCTGCTCCTCCTCTGAGGAGCGCTGGGTTTGTGCTCCTGCTCCTCCTCTGAGGAGCGCTGGGTTTGTGATCCTGCTCCACCTCCTCTGAGGAGCGCTGGGTTTGTGCTCCTGCTCCTCCTCTGAGGAGCGCTGGGTTTGTGCTCCTGCTCCTCCTCTGAGGAGCGCTGGGTTTGTGATCCTGCTCCACCTCCTCTGAGGAGCGCTGGGTTTGTGATCCTGCTCCACCTCCTCTGAGGAGCGCTGGGTTTGTGCTCCTGCTCCTCCTCTGAGGAGGAGCGCTGGGTTTGTGCTCCTGCACAAACCCAGCGCTCCTCCTCTGAGGAGCGCTTGGTTTGTGTCCCTGCTCCTCCTCCTCTGAGGAGCGCTGGGTTTGTGTCCCTGCTGTGGATCTCTCTGCTCCTGCTCCCTGTGCTGCCTGGCATTAACGCACTAACCTCTTGGCCTGACCTCTGACCTGTCTCTCTACCTGTCGCCTCACCCCTCTTCTCCCCCGCTGCTTCTGCTGGACGGCGCCCCCCGCAGGGCGGGACAAGAGCTCGGTGTGGGACCAGCTGGAGGACGCTGCCATGGAGACCTTCTCTCTAAGTAGGGCTCACCCTCTAGGTGGAGGTCTGCTCCCTCTCCACCTCTCCTCCCTGCTCTACTCTCTAAGTAGGGCTCACCCTCTAGGTGGAGGTCTGCTCCCTCTCCACCTCTCCTCCCTGCTCTACTCTCTAAGTAGGGCTCACCCTCTAGGTGTCTGTCTGCTCCCTCTCCACCTCCCCTCCCTGCTCTACTCTCTAAGTAGGGCTCACCCTCTAGGTGTCTGTCTGCTCCCTCTCCACCTCTCCTCCCTGCTCTACTCTCTAAGTAGGGCTCACCCTCTAGGTGGAGGTCTGCTCCCTCTCCACCTCTCCTCCCTGCTCTACTCTCTAAGTAGGGCTCACCCTCTAGGTGTCTGTCTGCTCCCTCTCCACCTCTCCTCCCTACTCTACTCTCTAAGTAGGGCTCACCCTCTAGGTGGAGGTCTGCTCCCTCTCCACCTCTCCTCCCTGCTCTACTCTCTAAGTAGGGCTCACCCTCTAGGTGGAGGTCTGCTCCCTCTCCACCTCTCCTCCCTGCTCTACTCTCTAAGTAGGGCTCACCCTCTAGGTGTCTGTCTGCTCCCTCTCCACCTCTCCTCCCTGCTCTACTCTCTAAGTAGGGCTCACCCTCTAGGTGGTCTGTCTGCTCCCTCTCCACCTCTCCTCCCTGCTCTACTCTCTAAGTAGGGCTCACCCTCTAGGTGGAGGTCTGCTCCCTCTCCACCTCTCCTCCCTGCTCTACTCTCTAAGTAGGGCTCACCCTCTAGGTGGTCTGTCTGCTCCCTCTCCACCTCTCCTCCCTGCTCTACTCTCTAAGTAGGGCTCACCCTCTAGGTGTCTGTCTGCTCCCTCTCCACCTCTCCTCCCTGCTCTACTCTCTAAGTAGGGCTCACCCTCTAGGTGTCTGTCTGCTCCCTCTCCACCTCTCCACCTCTCCTCCCTGCTCTACTCTCTAAGTAGGGCTCACCCTCTAGGTGGTCTGTCTGCTCCCTCTCCACCTCTCCTCCCTGCTCTACTGTGTCTGTGGGAGGATGTGACTCCAGCTGCCCTAACACATCTCTATTAACCCCCCCCCCCCCAGAAACACACCAACACACACACCGTTAGAAAGATTCTTAGAGCTGTGCTCATGGTAAGTAGCCCCAGTGGGCCGTGGAATTTACATTACATCGCTAATGTGTCCATACATTATGGACAACATGGACATCCTGTTATCAATACGTCCACACATTATGGACAACATGGACATCCTGTTATCAATACGTCCATACATTAAGGATCAACATGGACATCCTGTTATCAATACGTCCATACATTAAGGATCAACATGGACATCCTGTTATCAATACGTCCATACATTAAGGATCAACATGGACATCCTGTTATCAATACGTTTATACATTAAGGATCAACATGGACATCCTGTTATCAATACGTCCATACATTATGGACAACATGGACATCCTGTTATCAATACGTCCACACATTATGGACAACATGGACATCCTGTTATCAATACGTCCATACATTAAGGATCAACATGGACATCCTGTTATCAATACGTCCATACATTAAGGATCAACATGGACATCCTGTTATCAATACGTCCACACATTATGGACAACATGGACATCCTGTTATCAATACGTTTATACATTAAGGATCAACATGGACATCCTGTTATCAATACGTCCATACATTATGGATCAACATGGACATCCTGTTATCAATACGTTTATACATTAAGGATCAACATGGACATCCTGTTATCAATACGTCCATACATTATGAACAACACGGACCGTCCTGTTATCAATACATTATGGATCAACATGGACATCCTGTTATCAATACGTCCAAACATTATGAACAACACGGACCGTGCTGTTATCAATACATTATGGATCAACATGGACATCCTGTTATCAATACGTCCAAACATTATGAACAACACGGACCGTCCTGTTATCAATACATTATGGATCAACATGGACATCCTTTTATCAATATGTCCATACATTATGGATCAACATGGACATCCTGTTATCAATACGTTAATACATTAAGGATCAACATGGACATCCTGTTATCAATACATTTATACATTAAGGATCAACATGGACATCCTGTTATCAATACGTTTATACATTAAGGATCAACATGGACATCCTGTTATCAATACGTCCATACATTATGAACAACACGGACCGTCCTGTTATCAATACATTATGGAAAACATGGGCCGTCCTGTTATCAATACGTCCATACATTAAGGAACAACTTGGACATCCTGTTATCAATACGTCCATACATTATGGATCAACATGGACCGTCCTGTTATTAATACGTCCATACATTATGGATCAACACAGGGAAATATAAGATAAAGACAGTGTTCCATGACACGAGTTCCTGGGTGGAAGTTGGCTGTCATTAATAATCTGATCGCATTTGGTACTTAGTGTTCTTCAGTACGTCTATGTCTTAAGCCTTAAGTGTGTGTGTGTGCGTCTCCCCAGGTAAGGAGCGCTCCACGCTGTGGGACCAGGTGCAGTTCTGGGAGGACGCCTACCTGGACGCGGTGATGCTGGAGCGCGAGGGCATGGGGATGGACCAGGGCCCGCAGGAGATGATCGAGAGGTGAGCGCCTCACCTGGGGCGCGGAGGCCTCACCTGGGGCGCGGAGGCCTCACCTGGGGCGTGGAGGCCTCACCTGGGGCGCGGAGACCTCACCTGGGGACTGGAGAGCGGCCCCTCAGTTTGACCTCTCCAAGCCTCTCTGACCCTCTACTGCCTCGGCCTCAGCGCATCAAACACAGAACAGCACTGACCTCGACATATTTAACGAAACTATATAAATGACATTCTCTCGCCTTAAATGTATAACGGTTTAAAATGTAGGATGCTATGTTAATATGGACTCTAGTTGCTCTATGGGTAGTTTGGTGACCGGATAGCATTTAGCTAAAGTTCTCCCCCAAAGCTGACTGAGGCGACTCTATGGAGCGCGTAACTCTAGCTCTATCTCCAGGTACCTCAAGTAGGGTAACCTGCTGTAGTCTCTCGCCCCAGGTACCTCAGGTAGGGTAACCTGTAGTCTCTCTCTCCAGGTACCTCAGGTAGGGTAACCTGTAGTCTCTCTCTCCAGGTACCTCAGGTAGGGTAACCTGTAGTCTCTCTCCAGGTACCTCAGGTAGGGTCACCTGTAGTCTCTCGCCCCAGGTACCTCAGGTAGGGTCACCTGTAGTCTCTCGCCCCAGGTACCTCAGGTAGGGTAACCTGTAGTCTCTCTCCAGGAACCTCAGGTAGGGTAACCTGTAGTCTCTCTCCAGGTACCTCAGCTAGGGTCATCTGTAGTCTCTCGCCCCAGGTACCTCAGGTAGGGTCACCTGTAGTCTCTCGCCCCAGGTACCTCAAGTAGGGTAACCTGTAGTCTCTCTCCAGGAACCTCAGGTAGGGTAACCTGTAGTCTCTCTCCAGGTACCTCAGCTAGGGTCATCTGTAGTCTCTCGCCCCAGGTACCTCAGGTAGGGTAACCTGTAGTCTCTTGCCCCAGGTACCTCTCGCTGGGAGACCACGACCGCAAGCGTCTGGAGGAGGACGAGGACCGGCTGCTGGCCACTCTGCTGCACAACATGGTGGCCTACATGCTGATGCTGAAGGTAAGGGGGTCCTCAGCGTCTGAGGAGCCCAAGTGTTGGGGCCCGGGGCTCAGCAGGTCATGTGACTCAGCCTCCCCTGTCCTCTGTCCAGGTGAGCAAGAACGACATCCGTAAGAAGGTGCGTCGTCTGATGGGCAAGTCTCACATCGGGCTGAGCCACAGCCAGGTCATCAACGAGCTGCTGGACAAGCTGGCCGACATGGTAACCTTCTAAATACATATATATATGATTATATAGATATTATTACCAGATGGTCACCGTCGAGCCCTTTGTCTTACCTTCTGCACACTGCTGACTGGAACCATCTAGAATATTTAATGTGGAACCAACTATAATATATAATCTTTAAGCGTAACCACCGACTCTGCGGACGAGCTAACCTTGACCCTTTAGACTGATTATGAGGAGGTTTCTGATTGGTTGTGTTTCCAGAACGGCCGTGAGATACCCATAAGGCCGAGCGGCAGTCGCCACATCAAGAAGCAGACGTTTGTGGTGCATGCTGGGACGGACACCACAGGGGACATCTTCTTCATGGAGGTATTAATCCTGACTCACACGTGGTCGTCGTTTTTAGTCTATGAAACGATGAACCCAGGGACCGGCCTTAACTTGAGGCCTTTGCTCTGCTGCAGAGCATATAGAGCTAATCGCTGGAGCCCAATGTTAGCATCTCCAGAGAACATCTCAAACCAAGCTGGGAAGCGTAACGTCCCCTGTTAAAACAGAGTTCCTGTTATTGGGTTCGGTGTCCTCTGTCGTTCCTCCTGAACGGTGTGCCTCCCCAGGTGTGTGACGACTGCATCGTGCTGCGCAGTAACATCGGCACGGTGTACGAGCGCTGGTGGTATGAGAAGCTCATCAACATGACCTACTGCCCCAAGACCAAGGTGCTCTGCCTCTGGCGGCGCAACGGCCAGGAGACCCAGCTCAACAAGTTCTACACAAAGAAGGTAAGGCGGTGGCCGCCAGCCCTCCCTGACCCTCGACCTCCAGGCCGGCCTCCTGTTTTACTGACCTCTGTCAGAGGCGTGTGACCTCTGTGGGTCAGGCATGACCTCTGTGACCCCCGATGTGTGCCCTCTGTCCCCAGTGTCGGGAGCTGTACTACTGTGTGAAGGACAGCATGGAGAAGGCGGCCGCCCGGCAGCAGAGCATCAAACCAGGTGGGGGGCCTGGCCCACTGCCAGACACTACCTGTAGATTCCTGAGGGCCACGTCCAACCCTTCTTCATGTGGCCCTTCATCCACAACAAGGAGCTTGACCCCTGTGGCCCCTGTGTCCCCAGGGCCCGAGCTGGGCGGAGAGTTCCCCGTCCAGGACATGAAGACGGGGGAGGGGGGGCTGCTGCAGGTCACCCTGGAGGGCATCAACCTCAAGTTCATGCACAGCCAGGTGAGCGCCCCCCCGGGGAGCAGGGTACGGCCCCCCAGGCATGAGGAGGTCGTCCTCCTGGTACCCCCTAGGGGCCCCCACCTCCCTTATCACCTCGCTTGTTCTGCTTGTCCCCCCCATCCTGTGTTGTCCTCCTCCAAGGTCCACGTGCACACTCATGTCAACGTGCACTCTTTACAGGTGATGAGTCATGTCCACGTGCACTCTTTACAGGTGATGAGTCATGTCCACGTGCACTCTTTACAGATTAATTGAACGCTGTGCACTTTACAGATTATTGAATCTTCACGTGCACACTTTAGATTAATTGAATGATTTCCACATGCACACTATAAAACGTAATGAGCGATGTCCACGTGCACACTTTAGAA
Source organism: Gadus morhua (assembly GCF_902167405.1). Lineage (NCBI taxonomy): Eukaryota > Metazoa > Chordata > Actinopteri > Gadiformes > Gadidae > Gadus > Gadus morhua. The sequence continues at coordinate 1,250,878 of NC_044061.1, read as the reverse complement.
TGATTGAATGATGTCCACGTGCACACTTTACACGTTAACTGAGGGATCTCCACGTGCACATTGTAGGGATTGATTCATCAGCTCCTGGTTTTCTGAAGGTGTCGGGGGTTTGGAGGAACCGTTTGAGTCGGACTTGTTGCTTTGTTTGTCTGTGTGTTTAACTGGCTGTGTGTTCCTGTCTGAGCGCATCTCTTCATTTGTTTGTGTTTTTTTATGTGAATGCCATTTTTCCCCATCCGTTTTCCTTTGGCGTGTTGTCCATGTTACTGTGTGTGTACATCTGAGGAAAGGATATGCTGTGTGTTCTGTGTGTGTCGGTCAAACAGATTACCTCAAGACTTTTCATTAATAATTGGCTTTTATATCAACTTCCATTTATTTATTCTGCGTTTGGACCCTTGAACTTAATAATGTGTTCCATCCTCACGTCAATCCAGACGAGGAGAAACCAAGTTCAATACCCTGCTCACTGTAATCCACACCAGGGCTCTGGTTCAAGGTTTGGAGGTTTAGGACAGGCAGCTCTGGAAGAACAGTGTCTTGTTCGCTGGAAGCCGTTGTGCATTAACCACGAAGCATCCCCACGCTGATCAGTAGCCAATAGCAGCAGCTCATCCCCATCATGTCGTATTTGATACAAATAGCATTTTTCAAGCAATTTGCATTAGCACAAATATTCAGAAGAGTTTATTTCCAGAACAATTCACACTGATGTGTTAAAAGCTCTCCATGCATTCTCTTCACCTTTAAAGTCTGAAAGATGTCTCCTCTGGGCTCCATCTGTTCAGTTAAGGGGGATGAATCCTGTTTCATCTAAAATTAATCTATGTTATGGCTGAGGTTCTTAGAAGGAAGGGGGGGGTTAATCCCCATGGTTACGACTAACGCCAACTTAGTGCTGGTGGGTTTGAGCGTTGTAGTGAGCGGTGTTGTGTATATGATAAGCCACACTGTGCTAACAGCCTAGTAGAAGCTAGCGGTCAGAGACCGGTGTTATTTGAACGATAACCTGGCCTCTGCTCCGTGAGGGGTAGCGGTCGCAGGTGTTGCCGTTCGTCCTCCCCTTTTATCGTCCCTTCACGGAAGGCCGACGTTATTCAGAACACACTGAGGATGGACCAGGCTGGGAGGCGTGTAGCGTTGGGGTCCGAGGGGCGGCGAGTGGAGCCAGGAGAGGTCTCAGAGTAGAGGGGGGGCGCGGTGTTGAGCGGAGGGTCGTTGGGTCCAGCCCTCGCTGCTGCTGGAGGAGGAGGCATGGAGGGCAGTCGGCGGGTTTAGACCCAATCAAAGGTGACCTCGGCACTGAGACTCAAACCTCTAGGCCCCTGGAAGTTATGTTGGTTCATCTCTGTTCCGATTTTTATACGATTGGTCGATTGTTTCTGGTAAATATTAAGAGACCCCGGGGACTGTGATTGGCTATTCTAGACCCCCCCCCCCTCAGGAGGGCGTGTCTTTGCTCTTCTGTCCGATAATAATCCAACCCATTTCTCTCCCATGCTCTCTCCCCCTGCAAGGAGCGGAAGGTACACGGCCTCTGCTCTCATTGGCTCTCACCTTTATGTTGGGTTTCCCTGATTTAAACCCTCTTGTTGTTCTATAATTATTATTATTTTTATTTATCTTTATCTGTTTTAGCTGTTGTAGTTGTTTGGCAAATCTTGATTTTGTGTCTGTCTTTTTTAACTGGAGATTCCATGTGTGCGTTAAATGGGCCATTGTGTATCAGAAATAAACATTTAGTAACAATTCAAATCTGAGAAAAATGCTCCAACCTCAAACAACTCGTAGACTATTGATACTCCATTCTGTTCTGTTGACGCCACTTCAGTGACTTGATGTGACCCATGTCCCGCCCACCATGGAAGCTTCCTGTAGTATCCCCCCCCCTTATGTCATTAGCTTCCTGTGGCTTGCCTCCCATGTGAAGTCCTTTTCTTTCTACCTTCCCACCTGATAAAAAAACACACTTCAGAGAACTGTTATTTTGATTCAACATGGATTGTTATCATTTGTAGCCGGTGTCGTTGAGTTTAACACTGTTGTCCTGTTTTTGTTTTTGTTTTCTGTCTGTGTTTTAGGTTTTCATAGAGCTGAGTCACATTAAAAAGTGCAATACAGTGAAGGGAGTCTTTGTCCTGGAGGAATTTGGTAATTACCCATCTATTGATTCTAAGCCTGTACCGGGCGCAGCAGTAACTCTGAGGCGAACCCCTTCAGTCCTTTAGGGGTCTGAACCCTTCAGTCCTTTAGGGTCTGAACCCTTCAGTCCTTTAGGGTCAGAACCCTTCAGACCTTTAGGGGTCTGAACCCTTCAGTCCTTTAGGGGTCTGAACCCTTCAGTCCTTTAGGGTCTGAACCCTACAGTCCTTTAGGGTCTGAACCCTACAGTCCTTTAGGGTCTGAACCCTTCAGTCCTTTAGGGTCTGAACCCTTCAGTCCTTTAGGGTCTGAACCCTTCAGTCCTTTAGGGTCTGAACCCTTCAGTCCTTTAGGGTCTGAACCCTTTAGTCCTTTAGGGTCTGAACCCTTCAGTCCTTTAGGGTCTGAACCCTTCAGTCCTTTAGGGGTCTGAACCCTTCAGTCCTTTAGGGGTCTGAACCCTTCAGTCCTTTAGGGGTCTGAACCCTTCAGTCCTTTAGGGTCTGAACCCTTCAGTCCTTTAGGGTCTGAACCCTACAGTCCTTTAGGGTCTGAACCCTTCAGTCCTTTAGGGTCTGAACCCTTCAGTCCTTTAGGGTCTGAACCCTTTAGTCCTTTAGGGTCTGAACCCTTCAGTCCTTTAGGGTCTGAACCCTTCAGTCCTTTCGGGGTCTGAACCCTACAGTCCTTTAGGGGTCTGAACCCTTCAGTCCTTTAGGGTCTGAACCCTTCAGTCCTTTAGGGTCTGAACCCTACAGTCCTTTAGGGTCTGAACCCTTCAGTCCTTTAGGGTCTTTGGCTCTGAACCCTTCAGTCCTTTAGGGTCTAAACCCTTCAGTCCTTTAGGGTCTGAACCCTTCAGTCCTTTAGGGTCTGAACCCTTCAGTCCTTTAGGGTCTGAACCCTACAGTCCTTTAGGGTCTGAACCCTACAGTCCTTTAGGGTCTGAACCCTACAGTCCTTTAGGGTCTGAACCCTACAGTCCTTTAGGGTCTGAACCCTACAGTCCTTTAGGGTCTGAACCCTACAGTCCTTTAGGGTCTGAACCCTACAGTCCTTTAGGGTCTGAACCCTACAGTCCTTTAGGGTCTGAACCCTACAGTCCTTTAGGGTCTGAACTAGGGCTGTCAAAATTGCTCAAAAATGACATTCGAATGTTCGTTTGGAAAAAAATCACGAATTCGAACTATTCGAATATCTGGTTGCCTATTTTACGCAGTTGCCGTCAATATGTCAATAATGCGACAAAACCATGGTTCAAATTAGCGGGATATATATATATCCTATAAACAGCCCAGTAACGTGGAGGCCTAATCATGAAAAGCCACAACTTTGTATCGCTTGCATTTCACCACCACACCTGCAAGCGCGCAAACTATAGTAATCTGAAGAAGACGCCCGCTTCTGAATGTTACAAAGTATGCTAGTGGTAACGTTCCTTGCTTTGCTTACCAAGTTACCATTTATCGAGAAGGCCTATTAAAATCGATAAAGAAAAATATGCATGTCGCCTACGTCTTCCACCATGCCAGCGAAAGGGCACTTCGCACTACGCACCGTTCGGATTCATGAAAAAAAAGCTGTCTCGGACTTTGCCGAGAACATTGCGTTATAGCAGCTTTCACCAGCCAGACTACTAGCTCCCTGAGCTCTACTTCGGATGCTTATTGAATGGCATAGCCGAGCTGGAATACCTATATCCAAGTACGGAAACCCCGAGGGGATAAAATACATTCGCTCTTCACAATACTAGTCTGTTACACTTGTACCGCGGGAGTGTTTTTTCCCATGCGAATATTATGAGGGACATCGCGAACAGACAGAGGCTCATTCACAAAGCAGATAGAGGCGCTTGTACCGCGGGAGTGTTTTTTCACATTCGAATATTAATTTTCACGTTCGAATTCGCGTTTTTGGATACATTTCGAACGACTATTCGAACTTCGAATATTCGTTGACAGCCCTAGTCTGAACCCTACAGTCCTTTAGGGTCTTTGGCTCTGAACCCTTCAGTCCTTTAGGGTCTTTGGCTCTGAACCCTTTAGTCCTTTAGGGTCTGAACCCTACAGTCCTTTAGGGTCTTTGGCTCTGAACCCTTCAGTCCTTTAGGGGCTGAGGCAGCAGAAAGCCCTTCCTATCAGGGAGGGATGGGGAGGGTCTGTTGGGTTTGGGTTTTTTGTTTAGTTTTTAGGACGTTTTGGTCCATTTATTGATTTCCTGCCGTAGGAGCCGTTTAATGGAGTTGACCTCTGTGGCTTCTGCTGACCCCTGCAGGGGTCCGCTAGGTGTTAACGAGCTATCTCTGGACACGCTGCTCTGATCGTTGGTCTCCATAGGAGACCAACGAGGCTTCATAGTGCAGCTCTGATCTCAACCACGACATCTGATGGATAACATTTGATTCTCTGCTCAGGTTTTCCCTTCAACTTAGTCAGACAGTTAAAGCACTTCTGTTAAGCAAGTCCGATAGGGATTTAAAAGGCTTCTCTCCAAGAAAAACTGGTGCAGCGAAAGCCGTAATGGATTCCAGACGAGCCTTCAGCAGCATAAACCAGTTCAGCCTCCAGGTGCTCATTGAGCGTGGGCTTTCGGGTCTGGCTCCTCTGGAGGTGAAGCTGTGATGGTATAAGAACAGTTAGCGAGGTTAGCCTAGCCTCAGGACGGGGCGGAGTTACTGCTGTGTCCATGTGCTGCTTTTGTAATGTTGCCCTCATCTTTGCCACTATGAAAACCTTCATTCTCCAGCAGGTAAAGTGTCGTCACCTTTCTCCTTATTTTGACCTTCCTCTTGACTTTCCTCTGTGTGAAGTACGCCTCCATCGACCCTCCCCCTCCCTCTCAGAGCCTCAGACACCTGTCTTACTGTCTCACCGCCTCACCCCTCGTGTTCTCAGCGCTCTGTCTGCCAACCGCAGTCAGTCTGCTAGCAGGGGTCTATCTGCTAGTAGCAGCCTCTCTGCTAGCAGACAGAGCGCTGCTAGCAGACAGAGCGCTGCTAGCAGCGCTCTGTCTGCTAGCAGCGGCCTATCTGCTATCAGAGGCCTGTCTGCTAACAGCCTGTCTACTAGCAGCAGCCTGTCTGCTAGTAGCGGCCTGTCTGCTAGCAGCGGTCTGTCTGCTAGCAGCGGTCTGCCTGCTAGCAGCGGTTTGTCTGCTAGCAGCGGTCTGTCTGCTAGCAGCGGTCTGTCTGCTATTGGTCTGTCTGTCTGCTAGCGGTCTGCCTGTCTGCTAGCAGCGGTCTGTCTCCTAGTAGCGGTCTGTCTGCTAGTAGCGGTCTGTCTGCTAGCAGCGGTCTGTCTTCTAGCAGTGGTCTGTCTGCCATTGGTCTGTCTGTCTGCTAGCGGTCTGCCTGTCTGCTCACAGCGGTCTGCTTCCTTCTTCTCTTTCTTCATTGAGGCAGCGAGTGTGATGTGTTGACTCCATGGCTCTCCTGGGTTCACGGTTCACGGTTACTAATGAAAAGTCAATCTGTCCGGTGGACGACAGACGGCGGCGGTCCGTTGGTCTGGGCTGTCGTTCCTCCGTCTCTCCTCTGTCTCTCTGGTCTCCGTGACGTAGCTCATCTTAGAGGATTCTGTTTGTTTCTCTACTGAGATGTTTGTGTTCCACTCTTATCCTTTCCCTGGGCCATGAATGTCCTTCATCAAACGCCACAGAGGTTGCACAACACACGTCTAAATATAAACACAGCCGGACGCCTCCGGGACGCTTCTGTTAAAGAGGAACTCTACACAGTCCCAAGAGATCTGAATCCGTTGGCGGTTCAAGATTTTGTGTAGGCATAGCTGACACAGAAGCTCACACAGACACACACACACTCACGCACACACCCATGCAAACATGCACAAACACACACACACACACACACAGTGTTACCTTCCGCACCCCAGGTATTGTGGAGGACTCTCGTGGCCCACAGCTACCTCTCGCCCATTATCATTCTGCCCCCCCCCCCCCCCCCCCCCCTCAGCTCTGACTCTAGTGTAGATCTTCTTCATTCCAGTTCCTGCTGCCTTTGAATTCTCTGTTTTGTCTCTCGCACCGGCCTCGCACAGTTCCTGAAACTAAAGAAGTGGTGATCCACAAGTACAAGACGCCCATGGTGAGTCCTCTCTCATCTGCCCCCGGCCGGGCATGTGATGCTACCCCCCCCCCCCCAGTTAAGGGCTCGGGGAATACCTGCCCTCTCATTTCCTTTAAATCCATTTGAATTGCATGACGGAGACGCCATTTCGAAGGTATGCAGGATTGTTATTTATTTATTCTGGGGTTGAGGACGCTAAGGTGAGGTTACAAAATCAACCCCAGGGATTGAGAGTGGACTATAAACAGCTCTGACATAGACAGTGAAAGTGAACCTATAGAAATATGTGTATCAACAGTGTTGTCTTTACAGCTAATGTTACCCCTGTGTTATTTATTGATCACTTGTTATAAATGTGTAAAGGCGAGTTGTAGAATGTTGTGCTGACCAGGGACCCAGCAGGCCCTCGGGTCCCACTGCAGGACGTCATGCGTGCTGAGCTCCTAAACGCCTCCTCTCTCCGTCTCTCTGCCGCGCCTCAGGCCCACCAGATCTGTTACTCGGTGCTCTGCCTCTTCTCCTACGTGGCCGCGGTGAAGGGGAAAGAGGACGGCAGACCCAAGCTCCTGTCCCCCCGACCTGTGTCTCCCAGACCCCCGTCCCCAAGACCCCTGCCCAGCTAGTCCACTCCGTCGGACCCCCCCCCCCCTACGTGCCTCTCTGCTCTCCCCTCTGACAATCCCCCAAAGCGTCCCTCTAAGCACACTCCCCTGACCCCTTTGACCCCCTTTCTTATCTGTGGTCGTCTGAACAGACCTAGAGGTGTTCCTAGGTCCTGGTGTATCGTGGTGTTCCCCCCCCCCCCCCCCCCGTCAATTCCAATTCGCTCTTGTAATTAAGAAATGAAGACGGAGCTGAACGCTGTCGCTCCACTACGGGCCCGGACCACGTCCTGTAGGGTCCGCTCGCCCCAGAGGAGACCCCCCAGGGCGGGCATCCAGGTCCTGTGCACCACCCTGTGACCCCCCCTCCCCCCCCTGTTTGGTGGTGTCTGTATTTCGGTCCCTCGTCTCGCCTGGTATCAGGGTGTGTACAGGCTGCTGGTCCCCCGCATGTAAATGCTTCTGTAAAGGTCCCAGTACTCCGTAAAGGTTCTCCCCCCCCCCCCTGTAAAGGTCCCAGTACTCAGTAAAGCCCCCCCCCTGCCCCGGTAAAGGTCCCCGCCTCCCCAAAGTACAGCGGCCTCAGACCTGTTCAGCTCCGCTCGCCGTTCTATCGTTCCGTGCCGCTCTGCTGTACCCGATTGCATGTTCAAATAAGATTAAAAAGAATAAATATTATATATGTACATATATATATAATATTTATGATGGATATATAAATATATACGTTGTACATTTCTCCATGACGATGTTGCAAACTGTGGTTTATTCACTCGATGTGCGATACCAAGGTGGGACCACAGGGGGCGCTGTTGAGCCCATAGAGAATGTATGGAAGGGCTGAGTCCTTCTCCTGCGTCTGTTGGTTTTTTTCTACAGTCTATATTGAAGTGAATGTGATGGCTGTGTGTGGAGTTCGTGTCCCATCTATATATCTATGTAGGTGGATCTATATAGAGCTGTATGGCTACTGCTGTCGTCTTAAGTCTTAATGTCGTCCTGTACTGTAAGTGGAGTGCTGTTCAAACCGGGACCATTGCTGTCATACTTTGTTTTTTTTCTGCGTGTGATGTTTGTGTAAAAAGGAAACTGAATCGTTCCTCCCAATTAGCAATATATCCATAAGGCTTCGTTACTTTTGACAACATTTATTTTTTTGTCAATTAAAATGCGCGGTTAAGAGCTCCTGTTAAAGACATTCCAATAGCCACCGCCATGCACCATATATGGGTGTAGAAGATCCTTCTGGATAATAAACATCTGAATATGTAAACGCTCTGAATATGTGTAACACTGGATTCTGTGGCCCATCCCAGTCATGGTTCAGCCGACTGCTGTAAACTGAGGGTATTGCTGAAATAAGAAGGTCTATTATTTCAGGATTCAACTAAAGTATTTATAGAATATGTACAGCTTTGGCAATATCATAATAAAGTTGTCCCAAACGAATCCTCATTTTGTCCCATATTTTTTCCTCCCACGTTTTAAAAATAAGTTAAATTAGCCATTGGGCAAGAAGAACTCCGTGCGGTCGGCTTTTAATCTTCCTCCTCAATCCATCGTGTTTACATAAAAATGTCTCCATAAACAAATAGCAGCCGCCACTTGTTTTGCATTATGACATATTGACGTGATAAATAAACACCAATCAAACCTCTTGTTGGATTCAGAAAGCAGAACAATGAAATCCAACTGCAAGGAAAAACTCAACCTTTGTTAACGTAGATGTATGACTCCTCATACTTAAGTGGAGTTAGGGTTAGTAGAGTTAGGTTTATGGTAAAGTAGCAGTCCTTCTGTTGGTTGCCATGACGACGCAGTGAGGAACCTACGTCGACGGTTTAAAAGACCCGCTCCTGGTGCGGCGGAAATCCTCACAGGTTTGTTCCTTTATTAACGCCTACATACACATATAGGCCTACAGATCATACGCATATCTCAGAAACTGCGGAAAGTAGTTTTAATCGCGTAGACTTGCCACCGAAAAGCTTTCAAAGGGATGAACGTGTGACCTATAAACGTGAAAATTCCCTTCATATTCTGCATAGAGGTTTGGATTATTAGCCATCATTTAGTAACCATCCGAGTGTAATAGCCTACTTACCCCAAGCCGTCATGGTGTGAAACGACGGTAATGCTCCTGAAGAAGACACAAGTTAAAGAATAGTTGTGAAGAAAAACATGCTGAAATCGTGATGTCATTGAAAAGCAGTCCCAAGGTGTAACACTACGTCTTTGATTGGTGGAGCTCGCTGTTACCATGGGAACGTTTATCGCCGGCGCGAAAGTCAAACCGTCGATGACTGCTGCCGCTGAACACAAAAACGCCTGACGTCCCTCTGGTAGAGAGGAGGATCAGCGCCCACTGGGTGGGAACCAGTAACAGGTCAGGCGTGGACTGGAGGAAGGACCAGTATGAAGGAGAAGACTACAGGGCTGTGGTGAGCTTAGCAGGCTGGCTAGTTAGCTAGCTGACATGAGTTGTACCAATCATATTATAATGCCGCGGTGAATAATACAAAAATAAATAAAATATATGATTATAGCAGTGCTATAGAGTAATTGGGGTAGGATAAAGGTTAAGAATACATCATGTTGAATGAATACCTAACTGAAGCCACATGTATAAAAAACGAGACACGTTATTCCGTATATAACCGTCCACCCGCTTCTCTTAGCAACCAGACTTGGCAGAAACCGATGGAGGAGCTGTCACGTTAAAATTGTACCGGGGGCGAAAATTGTACCGGCCTACGTCATCAGTTGTTGACAAATTCCAAACCTGCCTGGCAACAGACGACGCGATCGTCGTCTGTTGGTTCTTGAACATTCGCGCGTCGAATGATGTGGGAAGGTTCTTGAACATTCGCGAACTTTCATGCACGTTCGTTGCACTCCTTCATTGAGCATGACACGACAGGTTTTGGAAACCTGCTTTAAACACTCAGTTTACTTGCTAAATTCGATTAAACAATTCAATACAATACAAATATAAAGTAAAAACAAGTGTTATCTAGCGAACCGTTATTATCTGTATTATGTTATTTGGTGTTCGGCAACATGAGCGCGAATGGTTTTTGAAACCTGCTTTAAACACTCAGTTTACTAGCTAAATTTGATTAAACAATTCAATAAAATACAAATATAAAGTAAAAACAAGTGTTATCTAGCGATCCGTTATCTGTATTATGTTATTTCGTCTTTGGAAACATGAGCCAAATGTTTTTTGAAACCTGCCCGGCAACGGACAACCCAATCAAATCAGTTGTCAAGTTGTCAACAACTGATGACGTAGGCCGGTACAATTTTCGCCCCCGGTACAATTTTAACGTGACAGAGCCAATACGGACGCGCGAGCGGTGATCTCAGTAAGAAACAAAGCACAACCATGACCTACACTATATACTGTACTCAGTGGCGGCTGGTGAATTTTATTATAGGGGGGGCAGAAAGTTTGTAAACCAAACCCCTGTAGGGGGGTCTTGGGCCCTCCTCCCCCCGAAGATTCTTTTGTGTTTTTCATATAAAAACGAAGCATTCTGGTGCATTCTGGTGCATTCTGACAAATAATAATAAAGACAAAGTAGAACATTTCCTTACAAAGACGAATGGAGCCGGGGAACTAAGTTTTTACTTAATTTATTTGCCTTGTAGAATTTAGCAAGGTTAAAAGTGCAAATACATCAATAATAATTGGGAATTATGTGTGTTTGTGAGAGAGTGCCATGTTTGGGTGTGTGTCTGTGCCGTAAGGCATTTTCGAAACTACAATCTGACTACATTTTCGAGGATACTTCCGCCGCGTCACATCCGGAAGCGCTCGGTCCGAACACATCAAGTTGCATATGCGCTTTTTCACTGTAGAGGCCACATGGGAAAATGACACACCCACCAATCGACCCAGAAATGGATGCAGAACCATCAGCATAACTCTCAACCTGCATACTTAATGTAATTTTGGCTAAAAAAGTTGCATAGTGGGCCTTTAAGTATGCATTTAGACAAATACGATAAAATATCGAGAACTATTTACAATATACACACTGAAGGCATGATGCCACCATAGGTTTGAATTGCGCACATTTGCAGCCATGTTGAAATCAGCAAGTGACTTGAAAATATCCCTTCGCGCTCTTTGCTCAGTTACGTATGACGCAAGCACGTTAGGGCGAGTCCCAAATCCCCACTGAAAATGCATTGAAGGCTCAATTTCCGAAAAAAAAAAGTTTTAACATTAGAGTCAACGGAGAAGGCTTTGGCGATTTTCCACGTCGATGAATTTGCCCATAGAGGCAATATCATCCCACTGCAGACGCAAATGGGCGTTCTCGTTTGGTGGGGGTTCCCGTTTACGCAGACTGGAATGCCCCCTTCTTATTCTTCGTTGCCTTTCTCGCTGAACTGTATTAAAATGTCAAAGTGTGCTACTCCGAAACCATGTAAATAATGTTGTAAATATACGTCCAAAGCTTTTCAAATCTTATTTGGAAAATAACTTCACATGGTGTGTCTTTTTACAATTTATTCGTTACCAGCATTCGTAGTGTTGATCAGCAGTGAAATAGTCCGCTATAAGACGTTGACGTCGCTTAGCAACGGAAGACGCTGGGGTAGACAAGTTACCGGACTACTACCCATGCAAGTGAACGGAGCGTTCCACGGCATTGAGAAGGCAATAAAGGTAATAAAGGCCAATAAAATGTCTGTTTATGGCATAGATTTCTCCTCAAATTAGGCCAATAAAGCAATGATAACAAAAAAAAACGCTCCATCAAAGTCCCGACCCGACAATCAAAACCCTCATTGTTTAACGTGAATTGGCTAAACAAATGACCACTGTAGCATATTTAAACACAATTCAAATTGTGCAGCGACTTATAAAGTCAAGTATAACCATTGTGATGACTTTATTCGGTGTCTTGATGGTGCATTGATAAGTTCGGAGGGTAACACTCTAAACAACTCAGGTTCGGACCCCTGCAAAAACGTCGACAGAGGTACCACTGTCGTTTTTTATTGGTCAACAATATGGAAAAAACATGAGCGTTTTTTATCGGCCGTCATGAAACGAACATAAGGGGTAACACTGTCGATATTTATCCATTAAAACATAGGGGGTAACATTGTCGTTTTTATCAAAATGAAACATGAGGGGTGACACTGTCGTTTTTCTTTGGTCGTCATGAAAAAAACCATAAGGGGTAACACTGTCGATATTTATCAAATAAAACATAGGGGGTAACACTGTCCATTTTTATTGGTCGTCATGAAAAAAACATAAGGGGTAACACTGTCGATATTTATCCATCAAAACATAGGGGGTAACATTGTCGTTTTTATCAAATGAAACATGAGGGGTGACACTCGTTTTTTTTTCGTCGTCATGAAAAAAACCATAAGGGGTAACACTGTTGTTTTTTATTGGTCGTCATGAAAAAAAACATAAGGGGTAACACTGTCATTTTTTATTGGTCGTCATGAAAAAAAACATAAGGGGTAACGCTGTTGTTTTTTTATTGGTCGTCATGAATAAAAACATAAGGGGTAACACTGTTGTTTTTTATTGGTCGTCATGAAAAAAAACATAAGGGGTAACACTGTTGTCTTTGTCAAATAAAATGTAAGGGGTACCACTCGTATTTTATTGGTCGTCATGAAAAAAAACAAAAGGAAATAATGGAAATACACACATACATTTTAATGTCATGTATATCCTCTATATTGATGATTGATTATTGTGTATTTTCATCGCCTCAGTGGTGCAGTGGTGTGCACTCTGCCTAACCCACTGGAGACCGCGGCTCAATTTCTGAGGAAAACACAATATCTTTAATTTTAAACGTAATGCTATCATGTCTATTGCACTGCCATATATAATCTCAGACACAATTAAATGAAAAATCTCATTGGGAAGTGGAGAGAGCTGTGAGCTATCCCCCTGGAGACCGGGGTTCAAGTCCGGTTGATGTCCACTGTTAGTAGTCTCTTATTTCTAATTCATGCGAATTGAAAAGTCAAGTATAACCATTGTGATGAATTTATTCTGTGTCTTGATGGTGCATTGATAAGTTTGGTGGTTAACACTCTAAGTAGCTCAGGTTCGGATCCCTGCAAAAACGTAGACAGGGGTACCACCGTCGATTTTTATTGTTCAACATGGAAAAAACATGAGCGGTAACTCTGTCGTTTTTTATCGGCCGTCATGAAATGAACATAAGGGGTAAAACTGTCGATATTTACCAAATAAAACATAGGGGGTAACACTGTTGTTTTTCTTTGGTCGTCATGAAAAAAAACATAAGGGGTAACACTGTTGTCTTTGTCAAATAAAATATAAGGGGTACCACTCGTATTTCATTGGTCGTCATGAAAAAAAACAAAAGGAAATAATGGAAATGCACACATACATTTTAATGTCATGTATATCCTCTATATTGATGATTGATTATTGTGTATTGTCATCGCCTCAGTGGTGCAGTGGTGTGCACTCTGCCTAACCCACTGGAGACCGCGGCTCAATTTCTGAGGAAAACACAATATCTTTAATTTTAAACGTAATGCTATCATGTCTATTGCACTGCCATATATAATCTCAGACACAATTAAATGAAAAATCTCATTGGGAAGTGGAGAGAGCTGTGAGCTATCCCCCTGGAGACCGGGGTTCAAGTCCGGTTGATGTCCTCTGTTGGAAGTCGCTTATTTCTATTTCATGCGAATTGAAAAGTCAAGTATAACCATTGTGATGAATTTATTCTGTGTCTTGATGGTGCATTGATAAGTTTGGTGGTTAATACTCTAAATAGCTGAGGTTCGGATCCCCGCAATAACGTAGACAGGGGTACCACCGTCGATTTTTATTGGTCAACATGGAAAAAACATGAGCGGTAACTCTGTCGTTTTTTATCGGCCGTCATGAAATGAACATAAGGGGTAAAACTGTCGATATTTATCAAATAAAACATAGGGGGTAACACTGTTGTTTTTCTTTGGTCGTCATGAGAAAAAAAACACAAGGGGTAACACTGTCGTTTTTATCAAATGAAACATGAGGGGTAACACTGCCGATATTTATCAAATAAAACATAGGGGGTAACACTGTCCTTTTTTATCGGTCGTCATGAAAAAAACATACCTGTTTTAAGTAAAAATATGCTTTTCAACACTCTGGCCACCTTGATCAGCACTGCTGACTCAGCAGTAATGAAATGTTTCATTTCTTTTTTTGAAATGAAACAAAAAAAGATTACATACATTTCCAGCATTTGTAGGGACAGAATACCATCAATGACCAGCACCCCAGAAAGTCACTGAATGAAATGACAGTAAACTAAATATTCACATGACATCACACAACACTAGGCTACTTCTTTTTTTGTTAGCATGTTTTTGCAACTTGGCGACATGGACATCTTTTAATCTAATTCATCACTCCGTGTTTTAGAAAGTGGTTCTAAGGCGTAGAAAGTGACCGTCTAATTACAATAATGTTATATTTCAATAACCCCATGTACCCCCACTGTCGATATTTATCCATTAAAACATAGGGGGTAACATTGTCTTTTTTATCAAATAAAACATGGGGGGTAACACTGTCGTTTTTCATTGGTCGTCATGAAAAAAACCATAAGGGGTAACACTGTTGTTTTTTATTGGTCGTCATGAAAAAAAACATAAGGGGTAACACTGTCGATATTTATCAATTAGTAGATAGGTTGTTTTTATGAAATGAAACATGAGGGGTGACACTGTCGTTTTTCTTTGGTCGTCATGAAAAAAACCATAAGGGGTAACACTGTTGTTTTTTATTGGTCGTCATGAAAAAAAACATAAAGACTGTCGTTTTTCTCAAATGAAACATGAGGGGTAACTGTCATTTTTTATTGGTCGTCATGAAAAAAAACATAAGGGGTAACGCTGTTGTTTTTTTATTGGTCGTCATGGATAAAAACATAAGGGGTAAAACTGTCGATATTCATCAAATAAAACATAGGGGGTAACACTGTTGTTTTTCTTTGGTCGTCATGAGAAAAAAAACACAAGGGGTAACACTGTCGTTTTTATCAAATGAAACATGAGGGGTAACACTGTCGATATTTATCAAATAAAACATAGGGGGTAACACTGTCCTTTTTTATCGGTCGTCATGAAAAAAACATACCTGTTTTAAGTAAAAATATGCTTTTCAACACTCTGGCCACCTTGATCAGCACTGCTGACTCAGCAGTAATGAAATGTTTCATTTCTTTTTTTGAAATGAAACAAAAAAAGATTACATACATTTCCAGCATTTGTAGGGACAGAATACCATCAATGACCAGCACCCCAGAAAGTCACTGAATGAAATGACAGTAAACTAAATATTCACATGACATCACACAACACTAGGCTACTTCTTTTTTTGTTAGCATGTTTTTGCAACTTGGCGACATGGACATCTTTTAATCTAATTCATCACTCCGTGTTTTAGAAAGTGGTTCTAAGGCGTAGAAAGTGAACGTCTAATTACAATAATGTTATATTTCAGTAACCCCATTCCCCCCACTGTCGATATTTATCCATTAAAACATAGGGGGTAACATTGTCTTTTTTATCAAATAAAACATGGGGGGTAACACTGTCGTTTTTCTTTGGTCGTCATGAAAAACACCATAAGGGGTAACACTGTTGTTTTTTATTGGTCGTCATGAAAAAAAACATAAGGGGTAACACTGTCGATATTTATCAATTAGTAGATAGGGGATAACACTGTCTTTTTTATCAAATAAAACATGGGGGGTAACACTGTTGTTTTTTATTGGTCGTCATGAAAAAAAACATAAGGGGTAACACTGTTGTTTTTTATTGGTCGTCATGAAAAAAAACATAAGAACTGTCGTTTTTCTCAAATGAAACATGAGGGGTAACTGTCTTTTTTTATTGGTCGTCATGAAAAAAAACATAAGGGGTAACGCTGTTGTTTTTTTATTGGTCGTCATGAATAAAAACATAAGGGGTAACACTGTTGTTTTTTATTGGTCGTCATGAAAAAAAACATAAGGGGTAACACTGTTGTCTTTGTCAAATAAAATATAAAGGGTACCACTCGTATTTTATTGGTCGTCATGAAAAAAAACAAAAGGAAATAATGGAAATACACACATACATTTTAATGTCATGTATATCCTCTTTATTGATGATTGATTATTGTGTATTTTCATCGCCTCAGTGGTGCAGTGGTGTGCACTCTGCCTAAGCCACTGGAGACCGCGGCTCAATTTCTGAGAAAAACACAATATCATTCATTTTAAACGTAATGCTATCATGTCTATTGCACTGCCATATATAATCTCAGACACAATTCAATGAAAAGTCTCTTTGGGAAGTGGAGAGAGCTGTGAGCTATCCACCTGGAGACCGGGGTTCAAGTCCGGTTGGCGTACACTGTTGGAAGTCTCTTATTTCTATTTCATGCGAATTAAAAAGTCAATTATAACCATTGTGATGAATTTATTCTGGTTCTTGATGGTGCATTGATTAGTTCGGAGGTTAACACTCTAAATAGCTCAGGTTCGGATCCCCGCAAAAACGTAGACAGGGGTACCACCGTCGATATTTATTGGTCAACATGGAAAAAACATGAGCGGTAACTCTGTCGTTTTTTATCGGCCGTCATGAAATGAACATAAGGGGTAAAACTGTCGATATTTATCAAATAAAACATAGGGGGTAAGACTGTTGTTTTTCTTTGGTCGTCATGAGAAAAAAAACACAAGGGGTAACACTGTCGTTTTTATCAAATGAAACATGAGGGGTAACACTGTCGATATTTATCAAATAAAACATAGGGGGTAACACCGTCCTTTTTTATCGGTCGTCATGAAAAAAACATAAGGGGTAACACTGTCGATATTTATCCATTAAAACATAGGGGGTAACATTGTCTTTTTTATCAAATAAAACATGAGGGGTGACACTGTCGTTTTTCTTTGGTGGTCATGAAAAAAACCATAAGGGGTAACACTGTTGTTTTTTATTGGTCGTCATGAAAAAAAACATAAGGGGTAACACTGTCATTTTTTATTGGTCGTCATGAAAAAAAACATAAGGGGTATCACTGTCGATATTTATCAATTAGTACATAGGGGGTAACACTGTCGTTTTTATGAAATGAAACATGAGTATGGAGTCAGAACAGTCTCATTATTAATGAATGCACAGAGAAGGATTCACAAATGTATTTTGTGATTTATACATAAATTACTCTCTTCTCACAAATACATTTCAATGCACACACAAATGGATATCGGCATGTATAAATGTAAAATAAATCCATAAACAAAAATAAGTTTCACAAACATATTTCTGATCCACACACAAATATGTCTTGTTTTAAATAAAGGTAATATAAATCCATAAATATATTAATTTAAAAAAGATTTGCAATTCTCATCAAAAATGTATTTGGATGTTGTTACATTTATGTACAAACTATTAAACTTGAATTTACAAGACGCTTTTCATTTGTGAGCTTGTTTGCATTTGTGTGTGAAACTGTCTGCATTTATGTGTGGATTTTTGAGACTCTCCTGACGTCGCTAGATTCACAAATGCATTTTTTTCAACAAGGAACTCTCTGTAGCCAATCAGATGCCTCCCTCGTTTTCAGCCAATCACATGGCTGCAGTTCCGACCTCTGAGTCCAGCCTCCGAGCCTCCCGGTTCTCTGTCAAATGTCTACTCTATCGGAAAGAACATGTTTTTTTGAATGATCGTACATAACAATCTCTAGGTGGTGAAGAAGTGAATGCTGCGTCACGACACTTTTTCCATCTAATTTCGACTGGGTTTTGGGATGATCGGTGCCGTTAAAGTAGTAAACGGCACCGACGTAAAAACCCAGTCACAGCAGTCATGTGGTTGACTGAAAACGAGGGAGGCATCTGATTGGCTACAGAGACTTCCTTGTTGAAAAAAATGCATTTGTGAATCTAGCGACGTCAGGAGAGTCTCAAAAATCCACGCATAAATACAGACCAGTTCCCACACAAATGCAAGTAAGTTCACAAATGAAAAACGTCTTGTAAATACAAGTTTAACAGTTTGTATATAAATGTTACAACATCCATGCGAATTAAAAAGTCAAGTATAACCATTGTGATGAATTTATTCTGTGTCTTGATGGTGCATTGATAAGTTTGGAGGTTAACACTCTAAACAGCTCAGGTTTGGATCCCCGCAATAACGTAGACAGGGGTACTACTGTCGATTTTTATTGGTCAACATGGAAAAAACATGAGCGGTAACTCTGTCGTTTTTTATCGGCCGTCATGAAATGAACATAAGGGGTAAAACTGTCGATATTTATCAAATCAAACATAGGGGGTAACACTGTTGTTTTTCTTTGGTCGTCATGAGAAAAAAAACACAAGGGGTAACACTGTCGTTTTTATCAAATGAAACATGAGGGGTAACACTGTTGATATTTAACAAATAAAACATAGGGGGTAACACTGTCCTTTTTTATCGGTCGTCATGAAAAAAACACAAGGGGTAACACTGTCGTTTTTATCAAATGAAACATCAGGGGTGACACTGTCGTTTTTATCAAATGAAACATGAGGGGTAACACTGTCAATATTTATCCATTAAAACATAGGGGGTAACACTGTCGATATTTATCAATTAGTAGATAGGGGGTAACACTGTCGTTTTTATGAAATGAAACATTAGGGGTGACACTGTCGTTTTTCTTTGGTCGTCATGAAAAAAAACATAAGGGGTACCACTGTTGTTTTTTATTGGTCGTCATGAAAAAAAACATAAGGGGTAACACTGTTGTTTTTTATTGGTCGTCATGAAAAAAAACATAAGGGGCAACACTGTTGTTTTTTATTGGTCGTCATGAAAAAAAAAATATATGAAAAAAAAAAAAATTGTCCTTGTCAAATAAAATATAAGGGGTAACACTGTTGTTTTTATCAAAAGATACGTAAAGGGTAACACTGTCGTTCTTTATCTGTCGTCATGAAAAACCCATAAGGGGTAACACTGTCGAAATGTATCGGATAAAACATAGGGGGTAACACTGTCGTTTTTATCAAATGAAACATTAGGGGTGACACTGTTGTTTTTTATTGGTCTAAATGAAAAAAAACATAAGGGGTGACCCTGGCGTTTTTTATTGGTCGTCATGGAAAAAAAACATAAGGGGTAACACTGTTTTTTTTTTATTGGTCGTCAGGAAAAAAAAACACAAGGGGTAACACTGTTGTTTTTTATTGGTCGTCATGAAAAAAAACATAAAGGGTAACACTGTTGTCTTTGTCAAATAAAATATAAGGGATAACACTGTCATTTTTTATTGGTCGTCATGAAAAAAAACATAAGGGGTAACACTGTCGATATTTATCAATTAGTACATAGGGGGTAACACTGTCGTTTTTATGAAATGGAACATGAGGGGTGACAATGTTATTTTTTATTGGTCGTCATGATAAAAAACATAAGGGGTAACACTGTTGTTTTTTATTGGTCGTCATGAATAAAAACATAAGGGGTAACACTGTTGTTTTTTATTGGTCGTCATGAAAAAAAACATGGGGGGTAACACTGTTGTCTTTGTCAAACAAAATATAAGGGGTAACGCTGTCGTATTTTATTGGTCGTCATGAAAAAAAACATTTGAAAAAAAAAAATCCTTGTCAAATACAATATAAGGGGTAACACTGTTGTTTTTATCAAAAGATACGTAAAGGGTAACACTGTTGTTTTCTTTATCTGTCGTCATGAAAAACCCATAAGGGGTAACACTCTCGAAATTTATCGAATAAAACATAGGGGGTAACACTGTCGTTTTTATCAAATGAAACATGAGGGGTGACACTGTTGTTTTTTATTGGTCTAAATGAAAAAGAACATAATGGGTGACCCTGTCGTTTTTTATTGGTCATCATGAAAAAAAACATAAGGGGTAACACTGTTTTTTTTTATTGGTCGTCATGAAAAAAAACACAAGGGGTAACACTTTTTTTTTATTGGTCGTCAGGAAAAAAAACACAAGGGGTAACACTGTTGTTTTTTATTGGTCGTCATGAAAAAAAACATAAAGGGTAACACTGTTGTCTTTGTCAAATAAAATATAAGGGGTAACACTGTCATTTTTTATTGGTCGTCATGAAAAAAAACATAAGGGGTAACACTGTCGATATTTATCTATTAGTACATAGGGGGTAACACTGTCGTTTTTATGAAATGAAACATAAGGGGTGACTCTGTTGTTTTTTATTGGTCGTCATGATAAAAAACATAAGGGGTAACACTGTTGTTTTTTATTGGTCGTCATGAAAAAAAACATAAGGGGTAACACTGTTGTTTTTTATTGGTCGTCATGAATAAAAACATAAGGGGTAACACTGTTGTTTTTTATTGGTCGTCATGAAAAAAAACATGGGGGGTAACACTGTTGTCTTTGTCAAACAAAATATAAGGGGTAACACTGTCGTATTTTATTGGTCGTCATGAAAAAAAACATTTGAAAAAAAAAAATCCTTGTCAAATACAATATAAGGGGTAACACTGTTGTTTTTATCAAAAGATACGTAAAGGGTAACACTGTTGTTTTCTTTATCTGTCGTCATGAAAAACCCATAAGGGGTAACACTCTCGAAATTTATCGAATAAAACATAGGGGGTAACACTGTCGTTTTTATCAAATGAAACATGAGGGGTGACACTGTTGTTTTTTATTGGTCTAAATGAAAAAGAACATAATGGGTGACCCTGTCGTTTTTTATTGGTCATCATGAAAAAAAACATAAGTGGTAACACTGTTTTTTTTTATTGGTCGTCATGAAAAAAAACACAAGGGGTAACACTTTTTTTTTATTGGTCGTCAGGAAAAAAAACACAAGGGGTAACACTGTTGTTTTTTATTGGTCGTCATGAAAAAAAACATAAAGGGTAACACTGTTGTCTTTGTCAAATAAAATATAAGGGGTAACACTGTCATTTTTTATTGGTCGTCATGAAAAAAAACATAAGGGCACTGTCGATATTTATCTATTAGTACATAGGGGGTAACACTGTCGTTTTTATGAAATGAAACATAAGGGGTGACTCTGTTGTTTTTTATTGGTTGTCATGATAAAAAACATAAGGGGTAACACTGTTGTTTTTTATTGGTCGTCATGAAAAAAAACATAAGGGGTAACACTGTTGTTTTTTATTGGTCGTCATGAATAAAAACATAAGGGGTAACACTGTTGTTTTTTATTGGTCGTCATGAAAAAAAACATAAGGGGTAACACTGTCGTTTTTATCAAATGACACATGAGGGGTGACACTGTTGTTTTGTATTGGTCGTCATGAAAAAAACCATAATGGGTGACCCTGTCGTTTTTTATTGGTCGTCATGAAAAAAAACACAAGGGGTAACACTGTTTTTTATTGGTCGTCATGAAAAACACTTAAGGGGTAGCAGTTTCGTTTTTTATTGGTCGTCATGAAAAAAAACCAAAGGGAAATAATAGAAATACACACACACATTTTAATGTCATGTATATCCTCTTTATTGATGATTGATTATTGTGTATTTGTATCGCCTCAGTGGTGCAGTGGTGTGCACTCTGCATAACCCACTGGAGACCGCGGCTCAATTTCTGAGGGAAAAAAAATATCTTTTATTTTAAAAGTAATGCTATCATGTCCATTGCACTGCCATATATAACCTCAGACATAATTAAATTAAAAATCTCAGTGGGAAGTGGAGAGAGCTGTGAGCTAACCCCCTGGAGACCGGGGTTAAAGTCCGGTTGATGTCCTCTGTTGGAAGTCTCTTATTTCTATTTCATGCGAATTATAAAGTCAAGTATAACCATTGTGATGACTTTATTCTGTGTTTTGATGGTGCATTGATAAGTTCGGAGGTTAACACTCTAAACCGCTCAGTTTCGGATCCCCGCAAAAACGTTGACAGGGGTACTATCGTTATTTGTTGGTAAACATGAGGGGTAACTCTGTTGTTTTTTATCGGCCGTCATGAAATAAACATAAGGGGTAACACTGTCGATATTTAGCAAATAAAACATAGGGGGTAACACTGTTGTTTTTCTTTGGTCGTCATGAAAAAAAACACAAAGGGTAACACTGTCGTTTTTATCAAATGAAACATAAGGGGTAGCGCTGTCCTTTTATATCGGTCGTCATGAAAAAAACATAAGGGGTAACACTTTCGATATTTATCCATTAAAACATAGAGGGTAACATTGTCGTTTTTTATCAAATGAAACATGAGGGGTGACACTGTCCATTTTCTTTGGTCGTCATGAAAAAAAACATAAGGGGTAACCCTGTCATTTTTTATTGGTCGTCATGAAAAAAAACATAAGGGGTAACACTGTTGATATTTATCTATTAAAACATAGGGGGTAACACTGTCTTTTTTATCAAATGAAACAAGAGGGGTGACAATGTCGTTTTTCTTTGGTCGTCATGAAAAAAACCATAAGGGGTAACACTTGTTTTTTATTGGTCGTCATGAAAAAAAACATAAGGGGTAACACTATTGTTTTTAATTGGTCGTCATGTAAAAAAACATAAGGGGTAACACTGTTGTTTTTTTATTGGTTGTCATGATAAAAAACATAAGGGGTAACACTGTTGTTTTTTATTGGTCGTCATGAAAAAAAACATAAGGGGTAACACTGTTGTTTTTTATTGGTCGTCATGAATAAAAACATAAGGGGTAACACTGTTGTTTTTTATTGGTCGTCATGAAAAAAAACATAAGGGGTAACACTGTCGTTTTTATCAAATGACACATGAGGGGTGACACTGTTGTTTTGTATTGGTCGTCATGAAAAAAACCATAATGGGTGACCCTGTCGTTTTTTATTGGTCGTCATGAAAAAAAACACAAGGGGTAACACTGTTTTTTATTGGTCGTCATGAAAAACACTTAAGGGGTAGCAGTTTCGTTTTTTATTGGTCGTCATGAAAAAAAACCAAAGGGAAATAATAGAAATACACACACACATTTTAACGTCATGTATATCCTCTTTATTGATGATTGATTATTGTGTATTTGTATCGCCTCAGTGGTGCAGTGGTGTGCACTCTGCATAACCCACTGGAGACCGCGGCTCAATTTCTGAGGGAAAAAAAATATCTTTTATTTTAAAAGTAATGCTATCATGTCCATTGCACTGCCATATATAACCTCAGACATAATTAAATTAAAAATCTCAGTGGGAAGTGGAGAGAGCTGTGAGCTAACCCCCTGGAGACCGGGGTTAAAGTCCGGTTGATGTCCTCTGTTGGAAGTCTCTTATTTCTATTTCATGCGAATTATAAAGTCAAGTATAACCATTGTGATGACTTTATTCTGTGTTTTGATGGTGCATTGATGGTGCATTGATAAGTTCGGAGGTTAACACTCTAAACCGCTCTGTTTCGGATCCCCGCAAAAACGTTGACAGGGGTACTATCGTTATTTGTTGGTAAACATGAGGGGTAACTCTGTTGTTTTTTATCGGCCGTCATGAAATAAACATAAGGGGTAACACTGTCGATATTTAGCAAATAAAACATAGGGGGTAACACTGTTGTTTTTCTTTGGTCGTCATGAAAAAAAACACAAAGGGTAACACTGTCGTTTTTATCAAATGAAACATAAGGGGTAGCGCTGTCCTTTTATATCGGTCGTCATGAAAAAAACATAAGGGGTAACACTTTCGATATTTATCCATTAAAACATAGAGGGTAACATTGTCGTTTTTTATCAAATGAAACATGAGGGGTGACACTGTCCATTTTCTTTGGTCGTCATGAAAAAAAACATAAGGGGTAACCCTGTCATTTTTTATTGGTCGTCATGAAAAAAAACATAAGGGGTAACACTGTTGATATTTATCTATTAAAACATAGGGGGTAACACTGTCTTTTTTATCAAATGAAACAAGAGGGGTGACAATGTCGTTTTTCTTTGGTCGTCATGAAAAAAACCATAAGGGGTTACACTTGTTTTTTATTGGTCGTCATGAAAAAAAACATAAGGGGTAACACTATTGTTTTTAATTGGTCGTCATGTAAAAAAACATAAGGGGTAACACTGTTGTTTTTTTATTGGTCGTCATGAAAACTAACATAAGGGGTAACACTGTTGTTTTTAATTGGTCGTCATGTAAAAAAACATAAGGGGTAACACTTGTGTTTTTTTATTGGTCGTCATGAAAACTAACATAAGGGGTAACACTGTTGTTTTTTATTGGTCGTCATGAAAAAAAAACAAGGGGTAACACTGTTGTTTTTTATTGGTATTCATGAAAAAAACATAAGGGGTAACACTGTTTTCTTTGTCGAATAAAATATGAGGGGTAACACTGTTGTTTTTCATCAGTCATCATGGGAAAAAAACATAGGGTCTAACACTGTTGTTTTCATCAAATGAAACCTATAGGATAACACTGTATAGAATAGAATAGAAACACACACGCGCACACACACACACACACACACGCACACACAGTGCCGCCGCTCCCATAAGACGCGCTGCACGTAGGGCCTCAAGTCCTGAGGGGGGCCCCAAAAATTAAAAAAATAGGCTGTCTCTGTTTACAAAGTAAAGTTTGTAAATATTTGTGTAAATAGTTTCTGCTTGTAAATCTTTGCTTCATAGAAGAATTTTTCTTACTTGTATACTTCTGGTTTTAAGTTTGTATTTATGGATAACTATTTAATTTAAAAGATTTTGGACATTCCAATACTGTGTGTACTGTATGTATGTTTTGGCTGTTCTGTGAACTGTGTTTACAAAGTAGATTTAACTTTTGCGTTTTAATAAACTGGCAGAAACCAATTTTTTTTTTTCGGGGGGGGGGCCCATAAAGGAGTTATGCTTATGGCCCCAAAATAGCTAGCAGCGGCACTGCACACACACACAGACGGATCCGATCGGGATTTCCGTTGCGATGGGTTTCCTCCATCAGTGACTTATACAATAAACAAATTATGTAAAATAAAACCCCTCTTTCGTTTGAAAATAATAGCATGCAAATATTTTGAATAGGCCTCCATCTTTGTTATACTTTTAAAATGTTCCTATATTATGAAGGTATTATTGTAGCAAAAGTCTTTAGCACCTGTAACTGCGGAATTTGAATGCGTACACTAAAGTCACAGCAAATTTGAAGTCGTATATATTTATTTTGCATGTGTACTCTAAAGTCACAAATGTGTAACAGTACATTTGTAGTCGTAAAAAATATATATATATTTTTTATACCATTGTAAACACAAAATAGGGTCTACGAGTACGCTAATCTGTGTTACAGGTGCACAAATCCTTTTGCTACAATTATTGCAGCGCAGTTGGTGCAAAACACATTCGCACACCCGTGTTTCATAATCTGAGAACATGCCCAAAAGGGCTGCATTCGTAAACCCAAATTTGAACAAATGCATCAGAAGTTGCACATCTGTGAACGCTATGTTAATTCAGCATTTTAATGAGCGAGCACAAAACCATTTTACAACTGCTCGAATCTGCTCCTGCAAGTCTCAGCTGTGGGGATTTTTGCAGGTTGTTTTGCAACACGCCTAGGTGGTAAATGTGTAGCAAAAGTATTCGTATCCGTAGATGACAGAGCGTCCGTGAGCGGGACAAAATAGTCCCGCCCATAATTTCCTAATCCAATGAAAATCGCCGGCAGGGATGCATTTCTCAAATTACAGTGACGGCTGGTGGTGATTTTGGGTGGGTGGGCTAAAGAATGCATTACATTTATCAATACTTCACAGGGCTCCAGACGTCATGAGGTCACCTTTATATCTCTGTTCATAACTTTCATATAATGTGAATGATTTTTAAACAAGATTAAGGTGTAGAGAAAGGCATGTCTTTATTTGAAGCACAATTATAAATAAAAAGAAAAATAAGGTGTTTAAAGTGCTTCACTGAGCTGAAATTGAACATTTCGAACTAAACCATTAAGCAAAATAAAACTTTTTTTGTGCTTAAAGTATTACATAATTAAAATGTTGACTGGTCTCCCTTTGCGCAAAATGCGGCTGTAGACGATCACACACTCTTTGGTAGAGACGTCTGTGTCGCCGTCAATCATGAAGGACATGTAGGCCTATGTGGCGTTTCCGACGTCCGCAGCTGTCTTTTGCTTTAAGGTGTCGCCCATTAGGCCAACTGCAATGAATTGTGCACATTCCATCTCATTGCTATACGTCGGGTTGATGTTTAATCCATTTCTCTTCATGAGAATAATTTCGGATTTAAATTGAGAATGGCAACTCCTCTTTGGCAATGTTGTATGCAACATTAAATGAGATCATTTCCGATTCCTTAGAGAACCTTATTGTTACTACCTGTCGCTGAAATGCAGCTTGGAGGGGCCACTTTCTCTACACACTTGTCACGTCATGTTGGGTTATTTAGACAGCTTTTTAAATGTTTCGATACGAAACGTAGTTGACCCGCTTACAAATGCACTATTACCGGCCATATTCTGACCGCACTCCTGACAGTAAATCTGTACATCGTTTGGTTGATGTGTCCCCAATCTTTTCACTTCCAATTTTTCCTCCAAAGACATTAAAGAAAACCGATTAGAAAGTAAATAATCCACTTCATCCATTTTCATGCTAACGCCCGCCATACTGCACTTGCGCTACTGTGCTGTGATTAGTCGAAGGTCACTGTACTGTAGCTTATAGCTTACACGCTGATATTTTAAAACAGAAATGCGAAATGCATCCTGGGATATTTAACGGTCCCAAGTCCACACCATGGACATATTGGGCTAGCCCCACCAGTAAGTAAAATAATCTCCGTCCACTTCAACGCAGAAACACTCTGAGCATGCGCATTTCAATGTTTCAAGTCCAATACACATTGCATTGGGCTGGTGGGGTTAGAGCCCCTCTTGCCCCTCCAGAACTCAGCCGGAAGAAGCAAGCCAGGGTCGACTAAAAATTTAATAAAAGCGCCGAACTTATTATTTTACAGTAGGGGAGATTATTTAAAAAAAAATATAGATACATAAAAAAATATGCATCTTCTATTTTTTATTTATTTCGTTTTTTTCATTTTCTGTTTCTTTTCTTATTGTGAGAGTAGCGACTTGCCCCGAATGACCATTCGCCCTGGTCATTCTGACCTGTGACATTTAGAATTGTCGGCCCTCCTCATTTTTTTCCGGTCATTGACCGTTAATAACCGAAAACGGAAACTCTGCTATAAACCGGCCTAACTTTCACCGTCAACACCGAACCCCTTCTTCTTCGCACGGCTGTCAACATCCGAAACATACGCTAGTTCGATTTTCTCAAACAGCAGTTTCAAGTACGGGTAGCATAGAACTAACGTTAGCCAAGTGGGGGCTCCATGATTGCTAAATCTAATGAGAGGGGTAAAATTGCCATTAAGGAAGGAAAGCATAGTATGCCTTGCGACTGTGCTTCGCAGTATGCCTTTGCGAAACCCAGTATGCCTTTCGAAACACCTCGTGATTGGTCGATGAAACGCTACCAGGAACGCCTAAAGGGCGTTCTTGTTTCATGACGGAAACGTCCAAGCCTGCAGCTGGACCCTTCTCCATAGAGGCGGGCCCATTTGAAACGCGACTTGAATCTGACGATTCTGATTGGACAATGACAGATAATAGGTCTAGAACACTGAAAACTACTTTTGCCGTGATAGAATAAAAAAATTAAAAAAATAATCCTCTTTCTCCCAGTTGGTAGTGCGTCGCCCAAATCGCCCCTATACACCATCCGCCCCTGACTGTTCTACTATAAACATAATATGATATACTATCCAAACACTATGTGACACAACTTGTATTAACAATATAATGACAAAGGTTATAAGCTGTAAGAAACGCGCTAAACTATTGGTTGGGAAGCCGGTCCAAAAAGTTTGCAATGGTTTTTGGGAGGAGTAGTTCCTTCACTCGTTCATAAAATAATGTTCACTGTGAAATCAGACGGCCCAGCATCCTAATCAACATAAACCCAAATAAACAGGTCTGTTTATTTGGGTTTTTATATTCAAAATAAACGTCAAGCACGAGCAAGATGGATTTCCCGAACCAATCAGGGAATGGATGATGGGTGGGAAATGAGCCCGGAGAAATGTGAGCTCTTAATAGTCCGAGTCAGAAGCCAACTCAGTCGACCGGAACAGATGTTCTCACAGAGCGTTTCACCACTAATAGCTGACGGATGGCTTTAGCATTTCTAACAAATTGCATTCAAATGTATTCATTTTTGGATTTGGTTTCTTATTCTTTCATCTGCATTGACAGACAATGTGTGTGTGTGTGTGTGTGTGTGTGTGTGTGTGTGTGTGTGTGTGTGTGTGTGTGTGTGTGTGTGTGTGTGTGTGTGTGTGTGTGTGTGTGATGATAGACTGAATTAGGACGTATGTTTGGCATTGGCATTGGCATTGACGTCTATTGGTTAACTGAAACATTTCCACGGGCATTATCTAATTTGACCAATGTCCTGACAGCTGCACTGCACCTGTCTGCTTAAACTCAACCATCACCTTCACTTCAAACAATGAGATTCTTTATTTGTGATGCAAGCGGTTGTAAGACCGAAGCTGTTTTCAATCCTCATGCGAGCGTGATGCATGGAGACAGAGATGAGCTGCGTGTTTGATTTCACGCATATAAATCCGTGCTACAGCTATACATAGAAGAGATAGAAGCCATTGAGATGTAGCAGGCTAACAGCCCCCCCCATCATTGAAATCATTCTGCTTTATAGTTAAACCCTGCAGGAGTCCTACACAGCCAGCCCCTCCCCCATGCTGCCAGCCCCTCCCCCATGCTGCCAGCCCCGCCCCCATGCTGCCAGCCCCGCCCCCATGCTGACAAAGCTTCAGGTTCCCTCCAGCTCCACGGTGGACAATAAGCCGCTCCGAGTGAGGGTTTCAGTCTAATCCCAGGTCACTCATTGACCGGTCATGATCAGTGACTGACTCACTGATAACCTGGTTCTCCGATAACTCGGGTCTAATCGAGTCCCAATGCTGTGGAGATTGCAGCGCGAGTCCCAGAAATGGACCTGGAGCCTTCCAATAAAACAGGTGGAATCTTTTGACTAATTCTCATTCTAAGAACACCATCCACTCATAATGCATCGTCTCATTCCAAATGGGATGTTTTATTGTTTTACATGCATCTCATCATACATACATACTTGACGCCATTGTTAATAAATGAAAGTTCACTTTACATTGTATTACTTTTGTATTCATCTCTTCATTTATCTACCAAGAAATTGTAACTTTTGAGTCAAAATCTTAACACTTAAATACTTTTTTTAACTTCATTAGAAAATATACAAGGCATTTAAAATACACTTGCCATGGGGTGTGAACACCTAGAAAAATAATTTAAATTTAGAAAAATCACCACTCAAACTATATTGCCACACCTCTTAAATCTAAAACTTAGAATGAAAAAATATAGATCTGTGTTGCTGGTTGCCTTTCTGGCCTTTCCCCTGACAAAAATTTACCTTTTTGTAGTTTCTAAATTTATTTAGATAAGATACAATTGTTACTTTATAAATCTAAGGCAGGTTTTACTCCATACACATGGTATGTATGGTATTCATTAGGTCTTAATGGGGTATTCCTGTGGTATTCGTTTGGTATTCACTTGGTATTCAGCATGGTCCTGTGGCGTTATTTGTGATTGTGATGTTTACCTCAGGTGTCCGGTCGATCTCCTAGCTCTGCTAGCGCAATGCTCTGCTAACTCGAGGCTATGCTAGCTCCATGCTCTGCTAGTTCGATGCTTCTTTCAGCTGGATGCTCTGCTAGCTGGAGGCCGGAGGCTCTGCTAGCTGGAGGCTGGAGGCTCTGCTAGCTGGAGGCTGGAGGCTCTGCTAGCTGGAGGCTGGAGGCTCTGCTAGCTGGAGGCTGGAGGCTCTGCTAGCTGGAGGCTGGAGGCTCTGCTAGCTGGAGGCTCTGCTAGCTGGAGGCTCTGCTAGCTGGAGGCTGGAGGCTCTGCTAGCTGGAGGCTGGAGGCTCAGTGCCGGTCCTCGCGGCCGACGGCATGGCGGAGGATCCGAAGGCGGGACATGACCTCGTCCCAGTCCAGGTACGCCCCCTCCAGGTGGCGCCGCTTCTCGCTGGAGCTGGTGTAGCTCTGACGCCCGTGGAGCAGCCGCCAGTTGTCAAAGGTCACGATGTCGCCTGAGACAACAACAACAATGTGTTGCAGGCGGACGTTTCACAAGATGGATGATCAGTCAAAACTTACTTTAAGGAGGGGCTTAAGTCTTCCTGGTAGTTACGTCTCCAGCTCTAAAGCATTCACAGTGGAGCATCACCTTGAGGAGGGCTGCCTGCTTGGGCATGTGGGACTTCATTCTGTCTCGCTACTCCCAATACCGGTTATAAAGACTTTGTGGTCATTGCAAAGTCAAGTTACTAAAGCGACAAAGTAAGTAAGTAAAAGGGATTTGTTCCTAACTTCTAAACCATCATCCTCCCCTACGTCAGTGTGATGCTGATTTTCTCATCATAAAGAGGTGCACCCTGACCTGGCTCCATGCGGTATGTCACCACGTTGGTTGGGCGGTTCATGATGTCCACATAGGCCTTCAGCGCTCTGTAGAACTCCTGGACCTGTTCCAGGGGCAGGTCCAGCACCGAGTCTCTGGTGGCGTTGTTGTAGTTGATCCTGGAGACCTGACCCTCACAGTCCACGCTGCTCCCCACATCAGGACCAGGGATACAGAGGAGAGGTTAACAGCCAGTCGGAGCGCCCGGCAGTTCTCTACCTCTTCTATCGTATTACTTATAGCCCTGGGCCTATCACAGAGCTCGTGCTGTCGGGGCTAGAGAACATCAGTAATCTGACCAGCAGATGGCAGTATTCCCCTTACAAAACCACATTCCATCCCCCACACAGCCCTGTATTTACACCCAGTTATTGTATTCGTACAAAGGTTTTTCTTTCCTACACAGATACAGTCATGAATGTGGAGATCGCACGGCACTCACTCGATGATGTGGTTCTTGGAATGCACCCTGAAGTCGCAGTAGTCCTCTCCCATGTCAGAGAAGTCCACCCTGAGTGAGCTGAGGGTCCGGAAGGCCTGCGGGTCTTCTCTCCGCAGGACCTCGGCCATGTGGAAGCCGTCCACCACCTGGCTCTCGCCCCCCAGCTCCGCCTGCTGGATGCAGTGCAGGAACTGGACCTACGGGGGTCAGAAACGCAGACACTCCCCCATCAGATGGCGTTGTGGCAACGTGCCCCACACCTGTCCCCCATTGTTACAACGGAGATAAAAGGACCCTTCAAAGCTGCTGTGGAAGGAGAGACTCACTCCAGGCGGATGGTGCAGCGCAGGGTAGTCTGTGTGGAGGCTGAGGTCACCCGCTGTGTAGGCTACATTGACCGCCATCGCCTTGTCCTGGACCTGCCAAGTTGGGCTGCACAAAGACAGGATGTTCATCTCCTCCACTCCGCTACTCCATTCATTTCATCTCAACTCGCTGTTGATCAAATGCGGGGACGGGTGAGAAGCGAGGGTGAAAGTGATGGAGGAGGAGGAGGAGGGGGGGTTTGATGAGGGCTTACACACAAGGTTTGCATTCAACCAGAGTCTCCTAATGAGCCTTGGTTTGTTGTTGTTGTTGTTGTTGTCAACGTCTGTGTCTACATGCATGGCTTGAGCTGACCTGCTCCTGAATCCTCTCTCTCCTGGCTAAAGGGTTTTGCCGCTCTGCCCTCTCAAGCGTTATGAGCTCATCCACTGGCAGCGGAGAGCCTTTGTGCTCCAGACCTGTTGTTCTGATCGAGTACACCGGGTTATTCCTCTGGTTTAAAGAGGAACATCAACCTTCCAATGGCTGGAAGGTTTAGGGAGGGGTGGCTGCTCTGCTCCTGCTCCGTCTCCAGGAGGAGCCGCCCAGCCCTGCCACCGTGAGGCCGGTCGATGGAGGGGAAACCGGACCCCCCCTCTCCCTCCATCGCTCCACAACAGCTGCTCCCAGACCGCTCGGTCGGACCCGGCCTCGGGTACGAGGTGAGAGGAATACGCTGAGAGCAGCTGTCTGCTCCCTCAACACCCGTCACTGCTCATCCTATCTCACTCTCTCACCCGTAGAACGTCAGCCTCAGAAATCCAATCCGCTCGCTCAGTCGGGCCACCTGGCCTCTTTCCGACGGCGCCCCCCGCAGGTAGACCACGCCCACGCGCCGAAGCGCCAGCAGCCAGTCCAGGGCCGCCTTATCGTCCGTCAGGACCTCCTCAAAGCTGGCGCTGGGGATCAGGAGCTCCGAGTCCCAGTGGCTCCGCTCTGGAGAGAGAAGGTTGACGTCGTCACATGACCCGCACCGCACCGCCAACATCCACCAACTCAATAAACAAGGGGTTCATTTTAGTTAGGAAAATATTGATTTACAAGGTTTACAGGAGTTTGTGGCCAAAACTATCCTCTATTTGGGATCCAGCTGTACAATTTGTAGAACTGGCAAATTCCACAGACTGAGCCCACTTCCTCCCCTGAGAGGGCCAGCGAGGCTCTGAGGTCCGCCTGGCGTCCTCATCAGAACGACGTGAGGCTTGATGCCTCATCAAACACTTGATGACTGCATTGGACGTTTTAATGTGAACAAAGCCATGAGCAGCTGACCGTGATAATTAATCAATTTGTTGCAACCACTCTGCTTCCATAGCAACAGCTGTTGCCACGTCGTTGCTACGATTAATTAAAACCTCGTCGCCTCACGCATTCGGGTTTCTGAGCACTCAAATAGACTAATAGGAGGTTGGTTGAGGAGAAGCACACACCATCACTCACACACATGTCTCACCGAAACAGAGAGACATCAGTGGAAAGAAACCCTCCCCCTGCTTCCCCCCGGCTGGCTCAGCTCAATGTTCCACTCTCCACCCTGAGACTCCAGCCTGAAGCCAGCGCTCAGCACTTCTTGGTTGGTTGGAGGATGGAGGAAGGTTACCGTGGCGACGTGTGGTTTTTGTGGCCGTCCATGTCGACCCTTACTCACTCCACCCCCCCCCCGACCCCCTCAGAGAAGCGGGCGTGTCCACCGGAGGCGGCAGGCTGCCAGGAGAGGGTCTTCAGCGGGGGAGGATGATGCTCGGCGAGCCCCCCGCACCGTTTATCATCGTCAGACGGGTTCCGGACCGGGACACCGGAGATCCTGCCGCTCGCTGACGTGGGGCTGATTTATGGCGCTCACTGGCTCATGCTGTGGAAAAGGGCGACTGCACGACTGACGAGCTGCGCTCTGTGGACATGTTGTTGTTTCTTTTTGTTTTTGTGCGTGTGCGACTCCTCTGGCATGAGTCCATCCCGGAGATGACAAGTGAACAAACCGCACGACGCAGCATCAACTCAGAGAGAAACTCTGGAGCTGTGCCAGGCCCTCCTCGGCGTGGTCTTGAGAAACAGAAACAGCCTCACACAGTTCAGGAGGGATATGACCTCTCCCTTGTTAGGCCTTGTAAAGAGGGCAGGGTGAACCCTTTGGGAGACGACCAAACAGGCCCGTAAAAACCCTTTGCTGCCCGGATACGAGCAGCACTAACCACAAAGGCTAAGCATGGGGCAGAGGAGCAGCTGAAATGTAGCAAGTTCTCCCGGGTGTGCGTCTCAGAGGGCCGGCTGTTTGTGACTCGGGGGGGGGGGGGGGGCAGCCTCTGCACTCACTGCAGGCCCACAGGTCACATGACCTGTTGGCTGCTGCCACGTAAGAGCCTCTGGTCCATTTACGGCACTTTAAACCAAACGGGAACAATAACACTCCGTAATGACCACTTGGTCAGGACTCAGGTCGGTGTCTTCATGGATATTTATTTCAAGACTTTACATACACGAAAAGAAATGTTGACTTTCGTTTGGACGGAACGAAAAACCCTTTCCTACCATTAATCATCTCAGAACACGGACGCGTGCGCGGACACACTGTGTGTGTTTCCATCGACGCGGGCCCAAGTATGTCAAACTGGGAAGCAGCATTATTTGTGACATGCACAGAAGTAGTCTCAGACTAAACTGAAGACATGAGGCAGAGTCAGACCTTTTCTCTCGCTTAGTGAATGAATCAAGAGGTTAAGGGAATGATTGGGGAGCGGAATGGTGTGTGCAGAACGCGGGCAGTCAGCGGTGATTGGAGTGGACGCGGCCAAGCCCAGTGGGAGGCGGTCTGAGCCGGGAGGCCGCTGACGGCGAGCCGAGGGCCAGACGGGCCGAATGTTCTGCTCGCAGTGGCGTGTAATGCGCGACACCTTCTCACTCACCCAGGAATGTGAATTCACGCCACTGGTTCTCCCAGCGTGGCCTTTTGCTGCCGCAGAGCCAATCAAAGATTAGTCTCACCCGCTCTGCCCAGCATGCAGCTGGGGGGGAAGAACTTTACGTCTTCTTCCTGGCGAGCGTGCGCGTGTGTCGGGCAACAGAAGAGAGGTGAGCGATGCGGAGGCCGTATCATGTTCCTCCACCGTTGCCGTTTCCACACCAGAAGGAGGAAGGCTCTCCGGTAAGGCGAGGATGACATCATGTCGTTAAAGGAGACGTGTATTTGACAGGGTGACAGGATGGTTTATGGGCCTCATCCGCCGTACCGCACGGCGCTCCGGCTCGGTTCTGCTAAGGTTATTTTTCCAGACGGGGGGAAACGCGGGCCCCTGGCATCCTGGCTCTCCGGCCCCTGGGATGGTTTCAGACAGAGGCCTGAGCTGCGCTGACACTGCGCTGTTCCCTCTGGAAACAGGGTTATCAGAGAGCTCTATTTGAGTTAGTGGAGTTTTAATCACAGAGCTGCCTTCAAGAGGCTATCTGTGGAATGTCTTCTGACGGGCTGAACACCAGAAGGCAGTGGGGATTCAGAGGGGACAGTAGCTTAAGTTACTGAAAAGTGACATTGTTGGGATCCTAACGTATTGCTGTGCTCACTCATCTTGGAGGGGGACCATTTATAAGCAGCATTGCTTAAGTAGCCCATGGTGTGTGAGATGTGTTTGTCTCACAAGGCTCGGTATAATAAGCCTCTGCCTCAGGGTAAGCTAGGAACAAGCTAACCTACCCCACCCTCCGGTCCCCCTCTGGTCAAAACAAATGATTGGGTAACTAATCACTGCCATCAGTTTACACAAGAGCAAGTTAACCTGTTGTTAGTTCAGCGTCCGTAGAAGATTTAAATGTGGAGCATTCCATGTCTTCCAATTGGTATCTACTGAACATTTAATGATGTTGGAAGGAGACATCCAAGGTTTAACCGTTTCCAATTCTTCATCCTTCTGCCAGAACCCGGTTAGGGGTTAGCCGTACTTTCCAGTTCGTCTTGGCTTGGAGGCCTGTGAACCAGTGGATGACTGGTGCTGTGATTAAGAGTTGAGCAGCTCTGACGTCAGAAGAATCCAAGGTGTGGGTCTCAAGGTGCCCGCAGTGATCACGTGTCAGGGAATCAAATTGTGTTCAGAGTAATCAGAGCAAGAAGTGATGTGAGGCTGGGGGAAGGAATGTTTTTCCATTGATGTAACACCACAGTTATGTTTCCAGAAGCCCTGGAGTGCACAGTGATGACATAGTGCCACAAAAGCCCATAGATCGAGGGAGAGGGAGGGGGCTGAATCCACAACAGATGGGGAGAGGCAAACAAGAGCCAGACAGGAAATTGCCAAATCAGTTGCTACTTGTTTGATCTGGAACCAATCCGTTAATTGGAGCTGTGTAAACTAATCATAACAATCAAGTAACCGATGACTGTTAAACATATATGTACCACCGGAGCTGCCAAGTTTGAAAGAATGTTTAGAGCCGTCAGCATCCAAGAGGTAGCAATATATCCAACACAATGGAACCATCGTCCTCCAAGAAACGTTCTTGGCGTAGTATCGCGGTATTCTTAGTAAGAATAATGAATTTATAAGGGATTAATTAATTATTACATCATAACATACAATCAATGTAACGTTAAATATGGAGTGAGGGATATTTTATTAGCACAATGATAATTATTATTATCTGTTCCAGCAAATAAAGACAATAAATACAATAAAACACAATACCAGTGCAGTGCCAGTTGCTCCTGCATGCCGCAGAGCGTACGATTGCATGGGGCACAAAGGCATTTCCCCTCCAGAGATCCAGTCTATTTTTATAGAAGCTTCATATCTGGCTGCTCAGATCTGTCTAAATTACATTCACAAACACACACCAGGACGGGATCATGAAATGGAAGCACGTAGATGATGACCTGGTTTGAGTATCAAAGAGGTCCGATACGGGAAAAAATGGAAAAGGCTGTCCGATTTTATGGGTGATAGGGGAAGAATCCATCCAGATAAGGAAGCCAACAAGCAGAGCCAACGGAGCTGCCCTTCCGTGTGTCGTGTGCTAAGGATCGAAGTTCACATGTACAGTCAGCGTAATCGAGAGGGGAAACTCCATAGGTCACAACTCCATATAGACAGAGTGGGAGGGTAATGGCTTCAGCTGGCTCAAGTTTAAATTCTTGAGAGCTAAACAAACTAACTGTGAATAAAAAGTTTCCTTACTTGGCCTCAATTTGGCTGGAAGATTTACTTAAATACTTTGGATGAAAGAGGAAAAAGATTTTGATTCCAGAGAACTGCTGTGTACTAGGAATGCAACACAGGGCCATATTTCACTTGGTTATAGTTCTCTGAACTTTAGAGGGTAATACATAATAGTTTTCTTAAAAAATACAATGATGCACTTTGCAGCAGATAATATAAGGACTGCATATTGGACAACTATTGGAACAAAACGGGATTGTAATCAGGGAAAGGCCTTCTACTTTGCAACCCGTACAAATATAATCAGTCCAGTGACTAAAAGGAGATGAAATATTGTTGCTCCCACTTTTAGACATCCTTGAATAATCAATAATCCAATAAGCTGTCAATCATAGAAATAGTCTGCTGCTATAAAATGTTTTCTGATGTCCCTCCAAAGAGAGAACTCGGACTGAAAGTAGTTTATTTAAAAAAACATTATAGCTGCAAATTAAAATCAATCAAACCGTAATCATTGAACACTAAGCTACCTTCAGATGCATAGCACCAATTGATATGCACACATATGGCTGCAAGCAATTAGAATTAGCAATTAGCATCAGACCAACACAAGGGTTAATAAATAACCACTGCAGGTGTAGATCAGTGCTGTTCAGAGATCCCAGAAGACAACGACACCTGGAGGCGTAATAACACACCCTCCAGCCCTCCAGCCCTCCAGCCCTCCAGCCCTCCAGCTCTCCCTCCTGCCAACAGCTGGAGGCTGGGGGACGCCTGCGGGACAACTGGCCGTCCAGAACGCCTGTCTGGACAGACAGCCGCCTGACAACCGGGTCCCAGGAGAGACAGATGACAACCTCTGAAGACGAGGCGGTTTGACGAGTGGAGGAAGATGAAAGAATCCTCTTTAGTCTAATTTTGTAATAAAATAGAAGAAGGACGTTGTTGACAGGAAACATCTTCCAATGAATCAACAAACATAGAACACCAACGCATACTTGAAACCAATTCATGTTGTGATGGGCTGAACCATAAGCCATGAAGAAGCTACAACAACGAGGGTCGGACACAACTCAAGCAACAGTCGATCAGCGTCTGTAGACGCCTAGACGGAGCCGTCGCTACTGGCAACAGGCTCTGTTTGGGCTTCAGAATGCTCTCTGTGGTCAAGAGCAATTTTAAAGTTGGCAGGAACACAGGACTCAGTCTCAGGACCGTACCCATGAATCACTATTCCACATGGCAGGACGGGGGTCCGCGTTACACAGACTCAGCAGAGCCTCAAACCTCCCATCTTGATTCATTCCCCATGCAGACGTCAGGATAGAGTTCTGGGTTACTTACTTCAACACATTACTGGGTCTTAAGGACATATTGTTAGGGCGAGCTAACAAAGAAACTAACTAAACAAGCTTCAAATAAATGTGTCAGTCAATGGGTACTTTACCTTTACATTCAGAGTAGTGTGTGCGCGCGTGCGTGCGTTAAATTATTGACTACTTATACCACTACCTAGTCTCTTGCCCTCTTAATAACATCCTTCCACTCAGTGGTGGGGGCCGGTTCCGAAACATGGTTGAGGAAAATAACTCAATAACTCAGACTAGAGTTCTATTCATGATAGTGAGAGTGAAGCGCCCTTGAAAAAACTAAAGAAAACAACCAACCCCAGAGCTCCCATTAGCTTAGTGACCTCCCAGTGCCCTGAGTGGACTCTACTTCCACTGTGGAGAGGTTTTACAGACACACAATGACCTGTAAAATACACCAGGTACACCACATGACAGGAGAGAGGGAGAGGAAGAGAGAGAGAAAGAGAGAGACAGGTACACCACATGACAGGAGAGAGGGAGAGGAAGAGAGAGAGAGACAGGTACACCACATAACAGGAGAGAGGGAGACAGACACACAGACAGAGAGAGAGAGACAGATACAGTCATAGAGAATCCTAAAATGTATGCAATTTTTGTACACATCAGCAGAACTTTTGTTAGGACTGATATTAAATAGTATATAATTTAACCCAGAGATTGTGTATCTGTGTGTGTGTGTGTGTGTGTGTGTGTGTGTGTGTGTGTGTGTGTGTGTGTGTGTGTGTGTGTGTGTGTGTGTGTGTGTGTGTGTGTGTGTGTGTATGTGTATGTGTGTTCGATTGGGATGCAGACAGTTTAAGCTTTGCTCTTATTTCAAGAGTCTCCTGGCTCTGAACAGGCAGTGGTTGGAAAACAAAACAGTTTTACTCTGACACAGGACCCTGTGTCAGAGTACACACACACACAGTGTGTGTGTGTGTGTGTGTGTGTGTGTGTGTGTGTGTGTGTGTGTGTGTGTGTGTGCCACCCGTGTGTGAGCCTTTTGCACGCATAATCTGTCAGATTGTCTGTTTGCCTGTTTGCGTAATTTGATGGGGGAGGATGAGGGGGAGAGGCTGTTTCCATCTGCAACACGGGGAGAGGGTTTTTCATAGCCTTTTACACACACACACACACTCACACACACACACACACACACACACACACACACACACACACTCACACACACTCAACCCCGTCTGGAAGGAAGTCAAAGCAGGAGCCGCGCAGTCCCTGCGGTCCTTCAGGACCACGAGGACAGTCTGCAGCCATCCCCCGTTCTATTAGCAGCACGCCTCCTCCAGCACTCAACTCCCCGTGCCCCGGCGGCAGGGCTCATAAAGGCCGTTGGGCTGGGGGTTGTCTTGTAAATGTCTCGTAAAGGGCTACCTTTTCCCCTGTGTCGGCGCTGGAACCTCAGCGACCCAGACAGCTCATCTCAATCAACCCCAGACATCGCTGGACAAGGCACTCGTACGTTCTACTCTACTGTCATGAAAGGCAACGCCATTGGGACAATAGAACTCAGCCTCATCTAAATGGGAACAATGTACAGATATAAGCGCTCTGAATGCTTCTAAATTGTGTCTCACCGTTGATGAAGAGCTCTTCTTGCATCGCCTGCCTGGCAGCCGGAGAGAAGCAGCGTCTCCGCAACCACTGCAGCTCAAAGCGACTGACGTGGTGGTCGGGCCACAAAATGGACACCTGTGGAACAGGGACACTACAGTCAGACTGACGAATTATCAATCACATGGTGTCTAACTATTGGTTTTGATTCATTGATTTAAAAGACACATTCAAAGTGACATCGTAGTTGTTTAGGGAGAATAACATTTATATTAGAGTTCATCAGCTCTTTGGGATTTCAACCTCAGCGAAAGACAGAGTTGAACCTCCCCTTGAACATCTGTTTTCTTTTCTCTCCTTAAAGAACTGCAACTATTTTTTTGATGTAGTTCAGTGTAGTCTAGGTGTACTCTAGGTGTAGTCTAGGAGTAGTCTAGGTGTAGGCTTAATAGTCTTTGGCAGTTTGCAATCATCAGCATTTATAAGCCCATTAGCAGAGCGACCGCATGCTATAAACAAAGCATGAAGTGAAAGGTGCTTGATATCAAGTGTTCAACCTTTGATCCACTTCCCTGAGTACTTTATGTGTCAGTTATTATGCCACTGCTGTAGCAATTAAGGGATGATGTTAACACAAGCAATAAAAAGCTCCTGGCAAGGTTCAACATTGCCAGCGTCATTTATTGAAACCGACCAAACCAAACTAGTCACAGGGAATAATAAAGCAGCAGTAGTAGATACATAGAAGTGTAAACAGAAGAAAAATGTACATATTTAATTTCTGCAGCAAGGGGTGCCTTAAATAAAACAATAACAAAATACGTAGTTTGATGACGCGGTGAAGTAGCTTTGTGAAGTTAACCACCACGCCGGTTCAAATCAATCGGACGTGGCTCAGTCAGGAATCATGTTGACGACTCACGTTGGATTGACAGCCCAGCGCTGTCATCCAAGATCAAAACACTCGTACCAAAAAACAACTTTATGAGTCTGTATAACGTTGCTTTATGACGTCGGGGTAAGGGGAGGGAGCTACGTTTGTCTATTTGTCTGCTTAAAAAATTTTTTTTACGGCATCACGATGTTACCATACGCCACCCAGTAAAGGCGCAAGCACATTAAACTACAGTAAACGACACGCCTTATTGCTATGTGGCAATGAATGATCAGATTCAAAAAGATCTGTTCATTTGAATGAACGAGATCCGAATATCCGAGTCCGGATATAGATCTGAACTTCGCATCACTACAAAAACGGACCAGAAAATCCAAACCATAAAAAAAAAGTGAGCGACCAGGGACAGGCCTAAGCAGGCCATGGCGCTCTGAGAGGCAGGCAGTAGATTGGATCGCATTCAGTCTCGATTGCTGAGGCCTGTCCTAACACATTTTTATGACTTTTATGATTTTTATTTTCTTGTCTGTATTTTGACCGCTTAAATATGAATATCTGCAACTTGGATTTTTGTATCTGAAATAGTGAACATTGAAAAAATGATATCTTAAATAGTGATTTTTTTGTATGGTTTAACTTAAAATGCCATGTGTGAATTTCAAAGAGGTAAATTCAAAACGAATCAATTCAGAGGAACTTGTTTTGAAAGTATAATATCTGAATGTTATGAATTCAATGTGGTTTACATTTCCATTTACTAAATGCAATGGCTTCTAAAAGTCAAACATTATGGCAGTGGTTTGCTTCCACACAAGCACTCTGATTTAGACATAGAGTTTCTGGTATTTCTGGGATCCCTCATACTGATTTGAAGAACTGATTATTTTAAGAATTCAGGCCGTCTGCTCTGTGCGGGAAATGCCAGCAGCTCTATAATGAAATAGGATTGGACCTATTTTGAATAATAAAATGATGGAAAAACCATAAATCGTGGATGGCATCATTCTCTCGGAACAAAGAAAAAATGCAAACATTGTATGGTTTTTCAGATATTTGATTGAGGAAATGTAACATATTAGACCTTTCATAAGTAAGCAGAATGTCAACAAAAACAAAATGAAAGAATATTCCATTATCTTTTTCACTGCCAAGACAATCAGAATTGATTGTGACCGATTATATTGTTTAATGATGCACTGTATTCTTATGGCACCCAATAGAGCGGACAAAACGCAGGAATCAATGCAGGGCAAAGAACACATGACACACTCCATCAGTGAAGGTACTGCTGGAGGCAGAGAGACAGCACGGCCAACCTGACCTCCAGTGCTTTAAGCCTGTGCTGGAGAAGGCGTTGTTCTTTGCTACGTTTAGGCCAATCGGGTTCCTCGCCTCGAGCCCAGATACGAGTTAAATCCGGGCTCATGAAAATGGTTTTTAATATGCAACCATACAGGAACACAGAAAGGGGTCACCTTACATTACCAGGTAATAGGTGACCAGAACCGGTACTGCACACAAGTGGCGTGAATCAAAGCAGCTAACAGGGAGGTAAGCAGTACCGTGATGTTCGGGAAAGGATTGGCATCCATTGTGAAGTGGTCCTGAGCCCTAACCTCAACCCAGGTGGACCAGGTTATTGATAAGGATGGTGGGGGAGTACTAGGGCTGCTCGATTATGGGAAAAATCATAATCACGATTATTTTGGTAAATATTGAAATCACGATTATTCTAACGATTATTTTTGAGTTTGAAAACATGTTGTATTTATTCAGCATGTCTCCATTATTTATTTTTTTTGCAACAGAACTTTGAAATTTCGCCTTAAAAAAATACACAAAATGGTCAAAAAGTAAATGTTCCAATCTAAACTGATAGACAGATAAGTATCCAGCTGTTCTGCCCTTTCTTTAAAACATAAAAAAATTATTATGTTAATTTTGTGATCGTTTGACGCTAAAATCTAAATCGCGATCAAAGTCCGATGGACGGCCCGGGAGGACCTCAGCCTACCTGGTTGTCTCCAGCGAGCCGCACCTCCTGCAGCCCGGTGTGGACGTCCAGCTGGGAGAACAGCAGGCTGCGGGCCCGGGCCGACTGCAGGGTGCAGGCCGGACACTGGCAGTTGTCTCTGAGCCAGGTGTAGGGGTAGAGGCTGCGCTCGCCGTCCCCCCACACCACCTCCAGCAGCCTCTCCTCGTCCCGGGCGCCCAGCGCCGACACCTGGCAGCTCGCCCCGGGGAGGGGGGCGGCCCGGGCCGTCTGGTGCCCGCGGGACGGCAGCGCGGTGGGGCGCGGCCCGGTCCGGGCGGGCCACTGCCCCGGCCTTCTGCGGCAGCTCAGTGAGCCAAGGGGCCGGGCGGGGGGGGCCCCCAGGGGCCGGGCGGGGGGGGCCCCCAGGGGCCGGGCGGGGGCCCCAAGGGGCCGGGCGGCGGCGGCGGCCCCCAGCAGCCCCCGTCCTGTCAGGCCGTACCGGGCCAGTGTGCTCAGGGACATTGTGGCTCCTCTGGAGGTAGGCTGGGGACGGTGGGAAGAGGGACCTCTGATCAGGATCCAGAATCATGTAATCAGTGAACAGATGCTGGCTGGACGGTGATCACTAGCCCGGTGGACCACCAGGGATCTGAGCTGTGGGCGTCTGCACCAGCAGCACAATGCTCTCAACAGGTCATTCTCAGCTCAACGCAGTCCTTTGGACGGCTTAGAGAATTAGGCGGTTAGGTAAACGAATTGGGGAAACCACACTTATCTTATTATCTTACTAGTGAAATACTTTGACTGTTTAATTGGATCTGAAATAATAATAGCCTATTAGAAACCTCCCTCACCTTAGGTTTCTCAATGCAGCTCTCTGTTAGTTATAAGCATACAGTACAAAAGAGACATCGGATAACCTTACCTTTCAAATGTGTCTGGTTGGCCTATCTGAGGTCTTCCCAAGCAGTCAGCAACATCAAACATCAGAGGTTACCTACATATATAGGCAGGAGACCTCCGTGAGCCCACAACGGGGTGGGACGACCTCAGCTGGCTGCTCTGATTGGCTGCTTCCAGGATGCACCTGATCATTTATATTCTTACTTTTTTTTTTTATCTTTTTTCCTGATAAATTGTAGATTTACTAACGATAATAGCTACCATGACGAATCATGGAGCGGTTTCTGTCTTATCTCTTTCCGCACAGACTATGTTCAACGCGGAATGAAAGTCACTATCAGCGCGCTATAACATGTGGGCACCTCATAGACATGTCCGTGCGCTTTAGAGGGACTAGTGTTGTTAGTGAGGGAATGGGTTCGCCTCAGACGGACTAGTGTTGTTAGTGAGGGAATGGGTTCGCCTCAGACGGACTAGTGTTGTTAGTGAGGACATGGGTTCGCCTCAGACGGACTAGTGTTGTTAGTGAGGACATGGGTTCGCCTCAGACGGACTAGTGTTGTGAGTGAGGACTCACTTCCGCTCTGGACGAGTTACAGATTTACACTTTCACATTATAAAGTAAACGTAAGCAGCGTTAACGAGCCTTTTATAGACTT
The DNA here is from genome assembly GCF_902167405.1 of Gadus morhua. Taxonomy (NCBI): domain Eukaryota; kingdom Metazoa; phylum Chordata; class Actinopteri; order Gadiformes; family Gadidae; genus Gadus; species Gadus morhua. The sequence continues at coordinate 1,207,174 of NC_044061.1, read as the reverse complement.
CTTACCTTTAATATTCTGTCCACCCGATAATATGACGCCGATCCAGAGCGACCGGCGGGAAGTAGGTGAAAGGTTGCGGGGGCGACACGCGCCGTGACACCACGTAGTGACAGACTGTAGAGTAGACTGTAACCTCTGATCTACTGCAGCTGGACGACGACGTCACTACAACCTGACGGGCCTGCCTCTATATTATATCTATAGAACTACATATATTATAACTCTATATATGCTATTATAACTCTCTCTCTCTCTCTCTCTCTCTCTCTCTCTCTCTCTCTCTCTCTCTCTCTCTCTAAATATATATATATATATATATATATATATATATATATATATATATATATATATATATATATATATATATATATATATATATATACATATATATCCTATTAGAACTCTATATAACCCTATATTATTATTCCATCTAACTATTATAACTATATATGCTATTATAACTAAATCTGTGTAACTATATACGCTATTATGACTCAAGAACTATTATAAATCTATATATTATATTTCAACTCTATATATATACTATACGATGTATAGTCGTGTGTTGGTGTGTCTACATACAGGTATGTCCATACGTTGTTGTTAGGTTTAAGCCTGCATAATTTAATCGAATTGGCCTACCATGGGCTTAATATTGTATTGATAGTTCTCTCAAAGTTACCTTTGCCAAAATATAACCATAGGCCTGTTGCCAAAAACTATTCTGGGTGGTGTTTGCATCCACGGTGGATGTAATAGTAACCAAAGTCAGGTTATATAAAGCTACACGGTACAGGAACTTCTCTTTAGAAGTCTCTAGTACTATCTATCTATAGAGAGACCCTGTGTGTTTGTGTGTGTGCGTGTGTGTGCGTGTGCGTGTGTGTGTGTGTTTGTGTGCGCTATCCCTCAAAATAACCAGTTGATAGCTAACCATGAAACCTCTGATAACACAGAGAGCCACGTTCTACCATATGTGTTGACATGCAATGTTCATATAGTCTTCTAATTGTTCTCCTGCAAGCAGATCCTGGAAAGAGTTTATAAAACATCCGGATGCACACGACCATTTGAGTTTAAAACAGGGCTTTATTTAGGAGGACATAGTGTTTATTAACGTGTTACCATACAAAACGTTTGACTCTGAAGTCCACAAGTGCTGCCTGCAGTCTTATCAGTCAAATATTATTATTTGAATATACTTTGACAAGAATAGATAGGATGCTCTATTTTCAGACATATTACAGAAAATACAAATACAAATTATTGTCAACTAAAAAATAATAATTCGACAGTCACAGTATTTATTAACTTTAATAATACATTATTAACAATAACACAGATTACATCATCTATTCAGATGTAGGCATCTAGCATTGAAACAGTCAAGAACTGTGCAAAGTCAGCCCACCATAATGTAAATAGTGTAAACATGTAATCCTCCAACATCCATGTTTAGTGAAGTGTGAGTGACACCTGTCATCGAGGAACAGTCAACGTCATCACTTCGATAGTTTACTGTCCGGTTGAAGGCCTCGTTTAAAACCGATGTATATGATCAGATATAATAATCAGATAATGTACAGTTCATCCCTGATGAGACACCTCCTCTCCTCGAACTCCTCGTTCTTCTCCTGCTCCACAGAGCTCCTCTAGAACTTGAGTTACTGTTTCTTCTCCTGCTCCCCATTTCCTCTGGAACTTGAGGTACTCGTTCTTCTCCTGCTCCACAGACCTCCTCTAGAACTTGAGGTACTCGTTCTTCTCCTGCTCCACAGACCTCCTCTAGAACTTGAGGTACTCGTTCTTCAGGCGGCTGAGCCGGGTTCCGTGGCTGCGGATGATGAGGGACAGTAGCTCGTGTTTGTCCTTCAGGCCCAGGGAGAGGTCCAGGGTGTCTTTCAGGACGTCCCGGGTGTGGACCACCATGCCCAGGAAGTCGTCGTGGATGCGGTGCTCCGCCTTCAGCTCGTTCTCCTGGCTCTGCTTGAACTTCACCTCCAGCTCCAGCAGAGACTTCTCCGAGTTGGTGAAGGCTTCGTTGATCTGCGCGGTTTCCCTCCTCAGGTACTTCCCGTAGCTGTCCTCGCCGTCCAGATCGTAGGAGATGCTCTTCCCGATGCCCTCCAGGACCCGGGCGGAGTCCTCGATCTGCCGCTTGATGATGGTGAAGTCGTCCCGGATCACCGAGTCGTGGTCCTCGTCCAGACCACACTTCCGCTCGTCGGTCATCTTGAAGAGCATCTGGCACTTCTCCGGGTCGTCGTTCTCCTCGTAGTCCCCGTCCGGGACGAAGTAGTGGTGGAAGGTCCCGTTGGACATCTCGGGGTGCAGCGGCCCGCGGTACGACGCCCGGCCGGCCGAGAGCATAAGGGCGCACAGGACCAGGAGGAGAACCGCCATGGAGCCTCTGAACCCAACACCGAACACCGAGTCCTGGGTTTAACGGAGTCCACAACCGAGAGACTACTGGACCTTCTGAACTTAACCCAGCGGAGAAAACCAAACCATGTCGGAGAAGCTTCAGCGTCCTGGTGAGCTTGTGGTTCACAGGGTGTATAACTAGGAGAACTAGTCCTCGTTGAGGTTGAACCAGCCCCGACCCAAAGCCCGTTACTACTGATTGTGCGTAAATCCACGACCGAGTTCGAAGTAGAGCTCAGCGCCGAACCTCCAACACAACATCTGGTATGTGCAGAGCTGGTTTGTAGAGTGCTGTTTGGGTTCGACCCCCTGGATCAGGTTACAGTCTCCGTCACTGAGGACTCCCCCAGCTCAGAGGAACCACGGAGAGGGTCCGAGGAGTTAGGAGCGATCTGGTGTCAAATAGCATTACAATGTGGAACAGGCCTCTTTGTGTTAATGCATTAATGCATCGGCCTACATTGTTTTATACAATGCATCACATTATCATATCAACTTGCAATCACTCGGCTTGAAATTAGCGACTAAGACTATTTTTCTGTGTTGATTTCATCCAGTCACGTGAAACACATTCCTCACTATAGAACACATTTCCCCATAAGCCTATAAAATATCATAGCATTTATCTTTATGCTTTTTGTTGATTGTTTTCTGAATATTCCTAAATCTACTCATTTTACTATTTATCATTGGCCTGCATTGACATTCTTTCAGTAAATAAGATCATTGTTTCTGACAATTAGGAAAATGACATGTAGCCAGAGGAATCCATCCAAGAAATACTTGAAACAGTGGTAAGTAGTGTAGCAGTAGTAAGTAAGTGTGTGTGTGTGTGTGTGTGTGTGTGTGTATGTGTATGTGTATGTGTATGTGTATGTGTATGTGTGTGTGTGTGTGTGTGTGTGTGTGTGTGTGTGTGTGTGTGTGTGTGTGTGTGTGTGTGTGTGTGTGTGTGTGTGTGTGTTTGCGCTACCCCTCAAAAAATAAATTAAAAAAAACCTGAAGGAACATGAACATCAGCCTGGACGGACCACAGAACCATCTCAATCTCCCATTTCCTCTATTCAGGATGATAATTTTTTGGTGTTGTTCGAAAGTTATGAATAAGTGTTTGAACCTCGGTGAGTCGTGTGGATGCAGTGCTGAGCAATAACCATGGAATCACTGGTCCTTGATGCATGGAAACGTATGGCTGGGCTGATTCTGGGGGAATAGGAGGTGGTTTACTGCCTCGACGTCGCATGAAAGGGGGGGGGGGGGGAACTCACTTCAGCAGGATTTATTAATCTGAAGGACAAGGCTGCTCTGTCATTACTGCAGTACAGAGGTAATAAAGCTCTGCTCTCTTTCTGCTGGAAAATATAAGATGGAGCCATTGAAATGTGCTTTCGAGTGCCATAATGTTAGACAAGTTCAGTCTTTAGTTGCCAAACTTTATGAAAACTTTAAGGACATGGTGTTTTCTCTTCTTTTAATATATTTTTTTAAAACAATAAACTTAACCATAGATAACAATACAAGTTTAACTATGAAAAATCTGAAGTGGAAAATAAGTGTCGTTCAGAGCCAATGTTGCCATAACCCAAACTGTGCTGTTTAAACCTGAGTGTAGAACAACACTTCTCCTGATTGGCTACATGGGGAGTTAAACCACTCTAATGCTAATAAACTGAACCTCATCATTAACCTCCTGTCATCTTTCAAATCACAAAAGATGTTTGGATTCACATCAAAACCCAATTCCCAGCATGGCATAATCAGCATAATCATGGTGATTAATCTAAAATGAATCATCTAATGCAAATGTTTGATATCAAAGTTCCCTGGTAGAGTGACGGGGTGTTGGGTTATAGAGACATCACTGTGTGCTGGGTTTCAGAGAACCCCTTTACAAAGTGGACCATTCAAGAGATAATCTCCACATTTTAAGGGAGAGGTTTTGAAAAGCTGGGTAGAAGTTAAGTTAATCCTGTGTCAGTACATTTGAGAAATCAGTGGTTTAAAACTTCATAGTGCTCCCAATACAAACTTCATAATACGGCCAAGTAATGACATCAGAAGGACTGCCCCAGTTATTACTACAAAAACACAGCTGCAAACAGCTCTAATTGTGAAACTCTTTAAAGAATGCTCCAAGATACGATAATGGCTTCTATTCTTCTCGGCCCTGTCTGGTCTGGTGTACCGATGCCCTCACCGCAGATGAAGCCAACTGTTCAGTATTTTTATTTGGGGATGTTTTTTTAACGGCGCTAGGAAAAAAGATTGGCTTGGGATTGCTATGGGGTAATGAGCCGTGAAAAGAAAGGAGTTGAACGAGCGGGTTTCTGCTCTTCATAGAAGCAGGAAAGAGAGTTCCCTGAGCAGTCCTCTGAAGGCAACAGTGGAGCAATTAAGTATGGAAAGCCAACAAGACCATAATTCACTACACTTTCCTCATGGCCTTCATGAATGCTGTTATGATGCCAGCTGCTTTATATATTTAATTGTATACAGGGGTTAGGGTTAGGGTCAAGCTTTATTGAGCCTTTTTTAAGCTTCCTTAACTGTGCATATGCCTATGCATTATTTCTTATAGTTGGCGAAAAAGATAAAAAATAATTAAAAAATATTGATTTATTCTTTTATTAGAATTGTGCAAATTCCTTTGCTGTTGGCTGTGTTTAACTCATGCCTTGCTCGTGGCAACCGGCTGGTTAAGTGCTCATGGTTTTGAAAACATTAAATTTAAATGATATGTGAATCACTGGCCTTCTGTGTTTGCTTGGTCAATCGATTCTCAACTCCCACAGCAACCTGTGTAAACCCTCTCGTAAACTGTTTATGACGGTGGAATAAAGGGTTTGAGGATGCAGGATGGAGGGAAATGCTGTCAGGTTTCAGAGATTTAAAAGGTAATTGTATCAAGTTTTCCCTTTCAGCATGGACAGATCTTATGTGATCTATACTTAGATTCAGCCAGGGGCCAGGGCCCCCCTTTACCTTCACCTTGTTCCTGTCTGATACCTCCTGACTCGTTTAACTAGTTTACCGCTCCATGGACCTTTCAGAGGTTGAAGGTATGCCAAGGTGACGTAAACCTGGAGACTTTGCCTTCTACTTGGATACTTTCATTGTGTTTTCCTCTCACATCACTCTCACCATAAAAAATCTAGAATTAGTCTTCGACAGATCGGCCAAAACATGGATTGACCCTCGGAATAAAACAACCCTCCAGCCGAGTGTGAATAGCTCAGCATCTTGTCTGAGATGGGTCCCCCAGTGCTTCATTAGGTCAGGCTTCAGCTGAACGACCAACGCCTAAGACACTGGAGAGCCTCTAGGCCTGTGGGATTCTAAAGATGCTTGGAATACCTCTCCCTTCCTCTTTCATACCCTCCTCAGTGTGCCTGAGGACAAGCATAAAGGTATACCCCCCCCCCCCACTAATGGATCCCAGAGCTGCTGAGTACTGAAGGGGCAGTACTGGATCAGAACCAGGTAGTGATGAAGGATCCAGTACATCCCACCGAACCATGGTTCAGGAGGATGAAGAGATGCTTCCTCTTGGCTGTAACAGAGAAGTACCATGGGTTCCACTGTAACAGTGTGTGCCGCGACAGCTCTCTGAGCATACCAACAGAACGCCCTAGAGGCTGACAGCCAGCTCGCTCTTTGGGTTTTAACGAGCATTGAACCGGCAATACACAACACAAGAAGCCTGGAAAAATGGGCCAACAACTTAATCATACGTTGATGCATTAAAGGATTTACGTTGTTTGGTCTGGAAACGTAAACATATGTTGCTATATATGAGAGGTAACACGTCTGTGACTCTTAAAGGAGCCTCCTTGGATCAGAGGGTGGTCATTCCTCTGTGTGGCCCAACCTCTGTATCGTCAATCACTGGAGGAGGAATTCTTGCTCATCTGGTTTACGACTGACATATTAAGGCGTTTCTCTCTCTCTCTCTCTAATGCCGTGTATCCAGTGGCCATTCAAAATACTTTCTAGTGGCATCCACAGCTCTACGGATCCATTCACTACGGTAAGATGGATGTGTTAACGTGCCTTTAGATTTACATTTACCTTAATACATTGTAATTGTGTGTTAGTGTTTATTGTAACATTGTTAACGAAGTTTGTATTTTTAATGACAGTTCTGTGATCATGCCGGTGACCAAACAGCCAAGCGCCTTCGCCCCGTCTGACTTCCAGACCGGGCTCTACTCCATCTGTGACGACTGCAGCACATGTACGGATCACTGCGCCGTATTGATTTGTGATGTGGGAGACTCAAGGTGGTGGAGTTATCTGAGTTGATCCTTCGACACTTGTGTTGCAGTCTGCTACGGCCTGTGCTGCTTCCCCTGCCTGGCGTGCTCCATCGCTAGCGACATGGACGAGTGCTGCCTGTGCGGCTGCTGTCCTGCCCTCAGAGGCGTCTACCGGACCAAGTACAACATCCGGGTGGGTCCCAGTAGAGCGCCTGTTAGAGTCCCCTGTTGGGGTGACGGGCGCATACGTTGACACGCACACGTACCATCTGATCCATGGGGTCACTGCTTTAACCCACCGTGTATCTCCAGGGATCCCTTTGTAAGGACTACATTGCGTATGTCTTCTGTGGAGCCTGTGCTATCTGCCAGCTGAAGAGGGACATCGACACAAGGAAAGACCAGGGGGTCTTCTGATTGCACTGGCGTAAGTATTACAACAAGGCGACACACACACACACACACACACACACACACACACACACACACACACACACACACACACACACACACACACACACACACACACACACACACACCTGCAATCAAAATCAAGTTCTATGTTAAAAGTAATATGTTCTTATTCATGTTTTAATGTGTTCTCGTTGCTGTTCAGATTGGGGACCTCAGTTTCAATGTTCACCACATGAAGAAGAGAAGGCTTCATAATTATGTCAAGTAATTCAAAATGTATTTAGTTATTCTAATCGACTGGTTTTAAGTTTTTAAAGGGGTGGCATCACGCCACCAGGTGTGAGTGTGATCAGCCATTGCAATCCATACGTCTTGTCCTGTGCCTTATGACATCACAAGGGGGCGTGTCCCCATAGATGTACGCTGGATAGATCAGTTACCAGCCTACCCAGTTGACTGTGGCAGATGTTGCTGATCTATCCATCATACATCTAGGTGATCAATCCAACTTTTGATGTCACTAAAACACAGGAAAAGGCTGGGTTCCAAAGGGCTTGTAATGGCTGATCACACCCACTCCCGGTGACGTGATGTCAGCCCTTTAAGGACGGGTGAGAGGGAACTGCATGCACTTTCCTGATGTTTTTACCCTGCTACCTGCTAGTACTTTTATACTGTTTACGTTTAAATATTAGTTCAACTGTGCTCATATTGTTACAAACACAGTTCACTGAATTAAGTATAAATGCAACATTAATAAATCTACCTGTTCAAGCATGACATGTTGATGAGTAGTTTGTTCTTGGCAATTCATTCTTTGACTCGGCGGCCGATACCTCAGTTAAAACAATGAGCAGGTTAATTGATGGTTTATCAAGACGGACTTGTTTAACATACTGATTGATGAGTGTCAGCCAGTGACTCACACTGGGATTTAAAAGTGATTTTAGAGCATTCATTCCAACCTGTTGACACCTGGAGGTATTCAGGCTGGAGCTAAAGCCTTCTAGACCTGTAAACTACAGGGCGTCTCTGCTAGGGTGCTGGGGGGGGGGACTCCATCTCCATGGTCCTCCAATTTTTTCACGCATTTCTAATTGGTCTTCGATAACATAACTATATAGCACATCGAGCACACAAGGTCTACGGTCTACGGTATGAAGGCCAGCTCTCTCTCTCTCTCTCTCTCTCTCTCTCTCTCTCTCTCTCTCTCTCTCTCTCTCTCTCTCTCTCTCTCTCTCTCTCTCTCTCTCTCTCTCTCTCTCTGATGAAGAGGTGGGTGAGTAGAGAGGTCATGTCTCCGGTGGCAGAGTGGAGAGGAGACAGTGACAAAACTGTTGAAGAACTGGTTCAATTGGTATCGACTTCTTAGTCAGAATGTCAACAAAGGTCCCCATTGCGTCCCATGTAGAGGCGCCTATCTTTAGACTCACATAACCTGGACACAGGGGACATTATAGAAACCACAAATGTAGAAGAAAGAGTTTATTACACCGGTTTACTTTGGAGATTTGAAAATCCAAGAAGACAGCGGAGGAAAGTGTTTCTTTGTACTTCAAACCAAACCCCAGGTAACATTCCAGGTAGCTAGTTTCACCCAGAACCAGGCCATTGTCCCCAGGGAAGTGCTCCTGCCTCCTTTCGTTTCAAGTGTCACAGGTTTGGACTGTGACTTTGTATATCTCTGACACGTGGCTTATCTTGGAAGCAAATAACCAACAGAACACAGAGTGACGTGCAGAGGGTGGCTGCACATGTGTCCATGGGACCAGGTTAGCAGGGACGTGCACAGGAATTTTGAGGGGCAGTTGCTATGACCTGAAAAAAGGGCACCCCCCCCCCCCCAAAAAAAAAACAAAAAACTCACAGGCTATATGAAGGACTGAGAATAACAGGGTCTTTATAATATATTAATACAAATAAGTAAAACACTGAAATAACTACTACTAACGATAATGCAGAAAAACATGACTTGAAGAAGAAGAACATAACATGAACACAAACATAATTAAACAACATCCTATCAAGTCACTGATAAGTTTCTCCAAATTGACATTTTAAAAATGCAAAGCTTCAAAAGAGAAACCTTCAGAACCTCTTCTTTGTCGATTGGTATGTCCTTCTCTATGGACAGCAGGAGGAGGTCAGACAGCCGCTCTTGACCACACTGATTTCGGATTTCGGGACACGGCACATCACTACAGGGTAGTGATGTGCTCCTCTTTGCTGCCTCCTTTAGTTGTCTCTCTCTCTCCTGAATCCTCCTCTTTTCACTGGACATTTCGGCTTCACTCAACAATAACAAACAATACCCAAAATAGTGATAAGATTTAGGCATGAACCATTTTGAATGAAAGAATTCATGTGATGCATTACTTCCATCATTTATTCTTCTTGTTAAAACGAAATGTTAGAAACTAACTATCAGCAGACATGTAGCTTAGTTTGCCTACCAAAAAATGTGTAGACTATGTGATAACGGGGCTGCTTGTCTGCAAGCTAGCTAGCTGTCTGATTATTTAGGCTAAACGTTACGTGGCAAACTGAGCCTGGATTTATGAAGATTGTAATTCATTTCATAAAACGTGATGATGATTATTTGTTTCTAATACATCTCAAATTCACCTTTTCCGAGAACATCAAGGCAGTCGTCTCACAGGTGCCGGTGTTCCGGTCGCGTGCAGCGCTGCACGCGCCGGTTCACACGCCGCGCGGCAACTCACGGCCTCCATTCATTTCAATGGGGGAACGGCGGCAGAGGGGAGGCGGCAAAAGCGGCTGTTGCCGCGCGGCAGAGTTTGCCCTCCCCCTACTGACTTTCACTCTCAGTGCCCGAACGGAATTGAATGAGGCTACGCTTACTTTATGAAATGTTTCGAGTGGCGATTTTTATTATCTAGGCCTACATGAAATTCTGCATCCATTAAATGATTAAAAAAAATATATATATATATTTTTTTTTTCCTCGGAAGGGCAACCTGAGTCGAGGAGGGCATATGGGCAGTTGCCCAAGCAACCTGAGCAACCCCCCTGTGCACGTCCCTGCAGGTTAGGGTGAGGCTGTTAGCTGCTCAGCTAAAGCCTAACCCTAACCTGGTCACAGAGTTAGGTTAGGCTACTATACTATTACTACTACTATTACTATACTACCACTACTTCTACTACTACTATTGGAATGCTACCATCATGACCTGTATTAATATTACTATATATTATTTTATATGAGTTATATATGATGATAATAAGAGTAGACAGGTTTATGTGATGAAGGGTGAACATGACCTCCTAATGATGGGTTCAACTGCGGGCTGTAGAGAGATACACCGCGGTCAACGATAAGTGGTCTCACTCTGCATAGTGTCATGGGTTCTGGAACACGCACGCGCACGCGTGGTCAAAAAGAAAGATCAATGGTCAAAAGAATGTGTGAGTAATAGGACCAATACAAGGCGCTTCCATTCTGGATCCTCTGATGAATGTTCAGGCGGTTCCATTCCCAGGAATGGAACCGCCTTGCTGACAGGCTGTGAGGGGGAATGGATGGGAACCATACAGAGAGTCGGTCACACAGGCAGGGAGAGACTCACACTAATCTATGTTCCCTCTTGGCACAACAACAGTCGAAGCAGCAAAATGTAATTGAATTGTAGGCTCCCCTACGGTGTCTGAGTGCCTTTAACACCACTGTTGTAAATGTGTCAACACGGACTCGTGTCTGTTCTAGTTTCACCGTTCTACACTCACCAGAAGATAGTTGAACCCGTACCTTGAGTGTTAAAATCCCAGCCGGAGTTCCACTGTTCACCTGGGAGTCCCTCTCAGTCTGATGTGGGGACGCTCCTGGTGGTCTAGCATCACCTACCAGGGCTAGCATCACCTACCAGGGCTAGCATCACTGGCCAGGGCTAACATCACCTACCAGGGCTAGCATCAGCTACCAGGGCTATCATCACCTACCAGGGCTAGCATCACCTACCAGGGCTAGCATCACCTACCAGGGCTAGCATCACCTACCAGGGCTAGCATCACTGGCCAGGGCTAACATCACCTACCAGGGCTAGCATCAGCTACCAGGGCTAGCATCACCTACCAGGGCTAGCATCACCTACCAGGGCTATCATCACCTACCAGGGCTAGCATCACCTACCAGGGCTAGCATCACCTACCAGGGCTAGCATCACCTACCAGGGCTAGCGTCACCTACCACATCACCTTCCAGGTCCAGCCAATAACAGCTGGCAATCCACCAGGTTAGGTCTCAAAAACATGCAACTGCGAAAGGCTTTATTTTGTGCTATTTAATTATACATCCTGCTTCAAAACTTCCAGAATACATTACAAGATAAACATACAAAGTTTTTCTTGACCAGTACTTGTTTACTCACACCTTCGTCCGAAACTGAGAACCGGGAGCTAGCTTCTTGTAGCTCATAGCTCCAGTCGGGGAAGTGGGATGTTGTGCCATAAAGCGTTTTTATAACCCCCCCAAATCTTCCATGAGATGACATATTTTCATGTTGGTATAGAATACATCACATAATGCATTAGACTTGCAGAGTGGCTCTTCTAGGTGAAAAGACTAGACTCATAAATATCAGGAGAGGCCCAAATCAATCAGGAACAGACAGACTCCTCAGCCCTGAATCGTTTTGCCCTTGACTCGGAAAACTCATCTTTTCCAAGTATGAAATACCAGATTAATAGACAGAGCGAGAGAGACGCAGGCTGGAGGGGGGGTATAGAGAGTACGTAGCAAACAGAAAGAGAGAAGAGCCACTGAGGGCAGGTAGGGCCAGGTAGGGCCCCTTCCCTCCTCTAACGGAGCATATGTTGTGCGCAGCAGGGAGCAGCGGCGTGTAATTACCCGGAGCACTTAGCAGGAGGTAAAGGTCACAGGGGGGGGGGGGGGGGGGGGGCTATAGGGCTGCGCCCCCAGCGTCTATCAACCCCGGGAGCTGGGGCGAGCGGGGGGGGGGGGTGAAACAGATGCTTTGTGGGAAAGCTACAACCAAACACTGGGATGTTGTTTACAACAACAGAAGGGACGTCCAAACAAATAATGCAACGTGTGCTTTGGGCCGGCCGTTCACTCTCTCGTGTTCGCTGTCGTGTTCTGCTTTGTGTTGCCGTGTTTAACGCAGCAGACCACCGATGTGGAGCCGGCGTTGAATGAAGACCTTACCATGCTTAGTGTCAGTAAGGCAGCGAGGGACGCAGTCTGGGCCGTCAGTTAGGGTACGGAGGAGCCTTCCCTCCCTCTGAAGGGGCGCTGCGCTAACACGAGCTCAAACGGGCTGGTGGCTAACGCTAGAGATGAGGACATCAACACGGCTCTCCTTTAGGGCCCTGTGTCAGCCCCCCAGGAAACATCTGTATACCAGACACATCTGTCTTCAGGGATACATTTGTATAGAGAGACATCTGTACACAGGGACAGATCTGTCTGCAGGGACACATCTGTCTGCAGGGACACATCTGTCTGCAGGGACACATCTGTATAGAGGGACACATCTGTATGCAGGGACACATGTGTATAGAGGGACACATGTGTATAGAGGGACACATCTGTCTGCAGGGTCACATCTGTATAGAGGGACACATGTGTATGCAGGGTCCTTGTTAAATCCACCGGCGGTGTTGCAGAGCTGCTCCCAGAGGCGCCGGTTGCGGGCCGCTTATTATAGCTGTGTTTGCACATGCTTTCCATGCGCTGTAAGCAGTCCATGTGGTGGTTGGCCCGAGGGCTGAGACAGTGCGGTAATGCCCGGACTCGCCCCCGCTGTATGAATGGTGGCAGGGGCTGTGTTTACGTTCTGCCCCGGGGGCCGGCCACACCGTCTGTCCACCAGCGGCTCCCTGAACGGGCGCTCTGTACCTGAAGGAGACGGACGCTCTCCCTCCTCCCCAGAGACCCACGTCCACACGGCGCTTTGAGGACAGTGGAACTCTGTCTTCAGAAATGAACCGCTATTAGTGTCAGCTTAAGCAGAGTATGGTTGAATTATCTCTGTGATGGTAACTTTTATGCACTGTTTTACTCTTGGCCGTGTGTTATCTGTGGGTTTGGTTGTCACGGTTCCCAGACTTGAGGCCAGGATTTTCCTTTCTCATGGCCGGATCCAAAGTGGTGGATTTACAGAAGGATTGTGAAACAATACATCCATCTATTATAACGGCTGATTACTCTGAGAGCCGGCCGTTCTCAAACCAGTTTAGCTCATATGGATGCTCTTGGATGTCCACACTCCAATATATGTTTCCCACGTTCACAATGTGATGGTGACAGTTTGATACTGAAGACCTAAACATGAGTTGACCAGATGTAGGCCATACATCACTTTACCTATTACGTGGAAAAAGAAACACTGAACAATCCGTGAGTGTTGGGAATCATCTGCAGATTCACAAGCATGATCAGCAGCATCATTACCCTAACTCTAAGCTCATAAACTCTGCAATGTTTTATGTTGTCATCTTAGCCTCCTAATATCCATAACATAACAACCTTGGCATTTGCCATTGCGTGTTTCCTGAGGACAACAAGTCAACCAAGAGCACTTTACTCCACGCTTTCCATTTTGTCACCGTCATCAATCATTAATGAGTGCCTAAACGCCACCAGCCAAGAGCCAGACTCACAGATGTGATGGCATCACACTACCGCTCTGAGACATATGAGCATTGATGTGAGACTTATAAAAGGTTTATGAACGAGTGACATCAGCGAACTGGACCCGGTCCTGTATCAGGGAGATCGTAACTGAGGTTGTTGGTTTGAACCTCTGCCACGACCTGCTTTAACCGCAGCTGTCATGTGCTGGCGTGAGTTCACTGTAAAGAATGTGGAGATTGACCAAGAACAACACGAGCTGTCCTGACGCCACAAACATCTCAAGCATTCGGATCATTCCTCTCTCAAAGAATTGCCTTAGTGGTTTGTGAGACTGGTAGGACTGGACAGGTGAAGTGACGTCAGAAAAACGATCCTCTAATATAAGCCAAAGACAACCTACCAATGGCCGCCCTGGGCCAAACGTCTACAACACCTCCTCCAGACATGCCTTAAGACTCAGAGAGCAAGCTCCAACAGGCCTCTGGCGCTTCGCTAACACGGCGGCGGGGAGGGGCCTCAGAGCTCTTGTTCTGTTGGTGTCTAATTGATGAAGTTTCACTCACAGCTCGCAGGCAGTCGTCACCTGCTGGTCTGTTTCCTGACAGATTGGATACGGCGCTCTCACGAGAAGAGGGGCGACGGAACTAGGTCACTGTATCCCTCTGTGTCGTTCCTGGGCCTGTGTGTTCCTCTCTGTGGTGTCAACCTGACGTGTTATTATTCCACTTATAAATGTTTGGATTCTTCTGTCCAGATTTTTCTTTTCCCGCAGAGATACGACTCTGGTGCTGAGTGCTGTTGTGAGGGGGTTCAGCGGATGGAAAGTGATGTCATCGCTGTGGAAGGCTCTCTCCCTCTCTCCCACCTCTCTATCTGTCTCTCTCACCCACCTCTCTCACTCTCTCTCTACCCCACCTCTCTTGCTCTCTCTCCCCCACCTCTCTCTCTGTCTCTCTCTCGCCCCTCCTCTCTCTCTCTCTCTCTGTCTCTCGCCCCACCTCTCTCTCTCTCTCTACCCCACTTCTCTATCTGTCTCTCTCACCCTCCTCTCTCACTCTCTCTCTACCCCACCTCTCTCGCTCTCTCTCCCCCACCTCTCTATCTGTCTCTCTCACCCACCTCTCTCACTCTCTCTCTACCCCACCTCTCTCGCTCTCTCTCCCCCACCTCTCTCTCTGTCTCTCTCTCGCCCCTCCTCTCTCTCTCTCCCCCCCCCTCTCTGTCTCTCTCTCCCATATCTCTATCTGTCTCTCTCACCCACCTCTCTCTCTCTCTGTCTCTCTCTCGCCCCACCTCTCTCTCTCTCTCTCTCCCCCCCTCTCTCTCTCTCTCCCCCCCTCTCTCTCTCTCTCTCTCTCTCTCTCTCTCTCTCTCTCTCTCTCTCTCTCTACCCCACCTCTCTCTCTCTCTCCCCCACCTCTCTCTCTGTCTCTCTCGCCCCACCTCTCTCTCTCTCTCTCTCTCCCCCCCCCTCTCTCTCTCTCTCTACCCCACCTCTCTATCTGTCTCTCTCTCCCACCTCTCTCTCTCTCTGTCTCTCTCTCGCCCCACCTCTCTCTCTCTCTCCCCCCCCTGCTCTCTCTCTCTCTCTCTCTCTCTCTCTCTCTCTCTCTCTACCCACCTCTATCTCTCTCTCTCGCCCACCTCTCTCTCTCTCTCTCTCTCTCTCTCTCTCGCCCCTCTCTCTCTCTCTCTCTCTCTGTCTCTCGCCCCACCTCTCTCTCTCTCTCTACCCCACCTCTCTATCTCTCTCTCTCTACCCACCTCTCTATCTGTCTCTCTGACCCACCTCTCTCGCTCTCTCTCTGTCCCTCTCACGCCCCACCTCTCTCTCTCTCTCTCTCTCTCTCTCTCTCTCGCCCCACCTCTCTCTCTCTCCCCCCCTCTCTCTCTCTCCCCCCCTCTCTCTGTCTCTCTCTCTCCCCTGTCTCTCTGTCTCCCTCTCTGCCCACCTCTCTCTGTCTCCCTCTCCCACCTCTCTCTCCCCCCCCCCCCCCCTCTCTCTCTCCCTCTCCCACCTCTCTCTCTCCCCCCCCCCTCTCTCTCTCTCCCTCTCCCACCTCTCTCTCTCCCCCCCCCCCTCTCTCTCTCTCTCTGTCTCTCTGTCTCCCTCTCTGCCCACCTCTCTTGTTCTGTGAATGTCTATCCCATTTATTTATTAACACTCTCTGTGTTTCTATGTCCACAGTAAATGGAATACTGCGGTACTAAAACCCTTTACCTAACCTAGTAGCAGTGACCTCTACAGTGACCTGTAGAGGTCATGCAGCCACACATCGCCGGTGTAAACTATAGTATATAACAGTATTTAACTCCGGTGTAAACTATAGTATATAACAGTATATATCTCCGGTGTAAACTATAGTATATAACAGTATTTATCTCCGGTGTAAACTATAGTATATAACAGTATTTATCTCTGGTGTAAACTATAGTATATAACAGTATTTATCTCCGGTGTAAACTATAGTATATAACAGTATATATCTCCAGACTGGAGATATACACTGTTATATACTATAGTTTATACTGGAGACTCCAGTATAAACTATAGTATATAACAGTATATACCTCCAGTATAAACTATAGTATGTAACAGTATATATCTCCAGTATAAACTATAGTATATAACAGTATATACCTCCAGTATAAACTATAGTATATAACAGTATATACCTCCACTATAAACTATAGTATGTAACAGTATATATCTCCAGTATAAACTATAGTATATAACAGTATATACCTCCAGTATAAACTATAGTATATAACAGTATATACCTCCAGTATAAACTATAGTATATAACAGTATATATCTCCAGACTGGAGATATAAACTGTTATATACTATACCTCCAGTATAAACTATAGTATATAACAGTATAAATATCCAGTATAAACTATAGTATATAAAAGTATAAATATCCAGTATAAACTATGGTACAACATTACAGTATATAGCTAAAACATTCACAATTAAATGACTTTAATTGTGATAGAGATGTCCTTCCTGTCCTTCCTGGCCAACATGGGGGGGAGGGGGGGGCTGTGATGTCATCAGTCACTCGTGGTGAACTGGACTCAGAGGCTGAATGCTAACAACAAGGCCCCCGTGTCCCCACCCGGTGGAGGCTGCGGGCGCCATCTGCAACGCGGTAGGAAACAACTGTTGAGCGGAGCAGTCGTCAGCAGGGGGGGGCCACATGCTGAAGCCCCCCAGGCCCCGGGCCGCTGGGACCTCTACCATCACCAGTCCTCACCCTCTACTGGGTCTGGAAGCTCGGATATTCTAGAAGATATAAAACACACTTCAAACGAGCTGTCGTATTTGAGTAATTAGTTTGTGGAGAGGTCCTTGTGTATCTCTGTATCCCCTGTTTTATCCTCCGGGGAACATTCTGTCTGGAACACTGAAGAGCTCAAAACAGTCAGAAGGGTTTTTTTTATAACTTGGATCGTAATGAAAGTCTTTCAGCGGGCTGCATGTGTGACGCCCGTATTTGGGGTTCCTGTGAGTTACCATCTCTGTCAGTCTGGGAGCTGTCAGACCTTTGTGTGGCACAGTCATCATGGGACTTTCTTGGATGTTGCAACCGGTGGCCACATAGAATGATGGTTCCTCTGCTCGCTGCTGTTTCTAAGCAACACAAAAAAATCACTACAGATACAAAGATCAACGCAAAGACACACACACACACACACACACACACACACACACACACACACACACACACACACACACACACACACACACACACACACACACACACACACACACACACACACACACACACACACACACACACACACAAGCCTAGCAATGGTTCATAAACAAACTATTCCAGCAAGCATAGCCAACTTCAAACGTAGCCTACATGTTGGAACATCAATGTAGATAAATGTAGGTCTTGTCATTTTAATTAGTATATTTAGAGCTGTAGGTATGAATCAAATGATACCTCTAGTTGGAATAAATTGATTCTGTAAAAAACGATTTTTTAAAGTGAGTGACTATTTGAGGAGAGGGAGCCAGGTGATTGTCCTATACTGACACCTAGTGGTACGAAAGCGGTTCAAACGAAATTATTATGGCTAATAGATTTTAGAGTAAAATTGGCCTATCTAAGCATGATGCGTTTTTAGCTAATAGTTCGAATCCTTCATTAATTTTTTTTTCTGCCTTGCCTTGAGTTTTCAATGTGAAAGCTGCTAAAATGTTTTCATTTGTCATCATAATTGCATGTCGCTTCATAAGCTCACTGTGTGTGAGCTTATGAAGACACACAAACACACGTGGAGGTTTGTCGTCTGTTTCTTTGTTGAACATTTATAATCGCCAAGCTTAATGTTTACTTATATCGTATGAATAGACTGTTGACAATCTAAATAAGTATTGCGCTCTTAAGTACTTTAGAGATGATTAAAGCATCAGTAGCCATCAGTAGCCAGTCCCCCTGACCCCAAGTGTTGCTCTGTCTTCACCAATAGGCTATCTCCCGATTAGAACGTTTTATTGTTCCACTGGTGGACCAGTGGTTGCATGACTGTTCGGGTCTGTTTGGTCAATCCCTTGATTGGTATTTGATTGTCTCACTGCGACTGCGCCAGGGTGTGGTTGGAGATGCAGAGATAACCCCATTCTAGGTGGAGTGCTCCACCCTTATGGTTGGCCTACCGCGGGCGTACACACATCCTCCTCATCGGTTTCTGAGCTCTTAAGGCTCAAAGGAGTTTAATTGCTGGATCATATCCGAAATGTGCGTCCAATGAAACGCGCAGATGGAACAGTGCTCACGGATCGCTCGTTTTACCGCCACCGGTTTACAGCCTTGATGCTTATGATCCGTTTGACGCCATTAAAAGCTCTGTCTCCTCCGCGGTGGTTTTCTGATGCGCTCCTGAGCTGGTCTGCAGCAGATGGGTAATATTAACGTCCTGAAGAGTGGCACTGTAACGTCTCTCCGAGGCAACAGTTAGCAGTGATTGTATCCTCGTATGTAAACGCTCCGCAGGGAGAACGGCGTTTTGCTCTACGCGTATCGTTCGCCCAAAGAGAGACCAGAGAAGGTAAACTAGTCGGGAGAGATAGGAGGCAGATGGCCCATGGTGTCATGAAGGTGATTGCTCATTGAACACCTTGAAGCTAAACTGGACTGTTCTTAATGATCCGCCCCTCGCTGCTCTGACTATTACGATTAATCAGGACGGCTTTCTGAAACAACGCTCAGACCCTCATCGGTGATACAGGGACCAGTAACCCGTTTAGGTCTGGATTTCACTTTGTGTTCTGATTGAAGGATCGAAGACACATGCACACACACGTACACGCACGCCTGCCCGCGCACAGGCACGCACACACACACACACACACACACACACACACACACACACACACACACACACACACACACACACACACACACACACACACACACACACACACACACACACACACACAAAGTGTGCAGGGCTAATATAGTGTTTTAATTTTGGGATCCACCAGTAGTTCATTAATTAAACACAGACGATTTAGCCAGTGGTGAATCTAAGGAGCCGTTATATATGGTGCTCAAATCAGCTCATGTTTGTACATAATTTAACACACAAATAGCAGGGAGCTATTTGGATGTATTTCATGACTGGCACATTACACAGAGCCCTACGTCAGAGTACTATGAGCAGTCACAGGTGGGCTCTGCTGATAGAGAACTCTCTGACAGTGAAGGACCAACCCAATTTAGGGATTCCCCCGAGGACATTGACTACTACAGAGACGAATAACCTCATTTAAGCACACAGCTAATAGCACCACTGCTTATTACCACATTCACCTTCCCCAATGGTCAGGAACAACCATCACAGAGGTGTACACATAGAAATGGATTCGAATGAAGCAACAGAAAGGATAGCTAAAGTGAATAATAATACTAATACAAACCCTGAGGTGCTCTATCGGCCCCGCCGGCTCCGCTGGGCTGGAGGTGTCAGTCAGCGGGCCGACGTGTTGCTCAGCCAACACGGGCTCTGTTGAGGGGCTGGATGATCAGAACTCACACTAACGCATCTGCAGGCAGAAAGTGTGAAAGACAAACAGTCAGGGTCGGAGGTTAGAGCGCAGGTCAGCAGTGACCAGCAGTAACCAGCAGTGACCAGCAGTGACCAGCAGTAACCAGCAGTGACCAGCAGTGACCAGCAGTAACCAGCAGTGACCAGCAGTAACCAGCAGTGACCAGCAGTGACCAGCAGTAACCAGCAGTGACCAGCAGTAACCAGCAGTAACCAGCAGTGACCAGCAGTGACCAGCAGTAACCAGCAGTGACCAGCAGTGACCAGCAGTGACCAGCAGTAACCAGCAGTAACCAGCAGTAACCAGCAGCATGGTAATGAACACCATTCTACCATAGAGGAGGTTAGCCCCCAATACACACACATGCGCACACACACACACACACACACACACACACACACACACACACACACACACACACACACACACACACACACACACACACACACACACACACACACACACACACACACATCCATAAACCGCATTGAGTTGGAGGAAGCAACACTCAGCAGCAGAGTAAAGGTTTCAGAGCGGGAGCAGAAAGCAGCAGTAAACCAAATGCAAACGAGCCGGGACAGAAACAAGCACATGGCAGCAGACTGCTGTAGCAGAACCAGCAGCAGACTGCTGTAGCAGAACCAGCAGCAGCAGCAGCAGCAGCATTAGCAGCAGACTGCTGTAGCAGAACCAGCAGCAGACTGCTGTAGCAGAACCAGCAGCAGCAGCAGCATTAGCAGCAGACTGCTGTAGCAGAACCAGCAGCAGCATTAGCAGCAGACTGCTGTAGCAGAACCAGCAGCAGCATTAGCAGCAGACTGCTGTAGCAGAACCAGCAGCAGACTGCTGTAGCAGAACCAGCAGCAGACTGCTGTAGCAGAACCAGCAGCAGCAGCAGCATTAGCAGCACACGTTACCAGCACTTCAAAGCAGCCCTCTCCTGAAGAACACACAGCAGCTAATTGGATAACGAGGATTAGAGAAAGGAGTCAATAACTTCCCAGGGTCGTGCTCCACAACGAGCTACAAACCGCTCCTCGGAACTTCAATGTTCTATCAACTGTGTTGTTCTAAAGATAGGGAGGAAAGAGTTCACCATCATTCATGTTTTCTACATATATGTATATATGCATATTTCTAGGGCATATATCGAAATAGATGCGATTATAGAAGTCTTTTCCACCAACAGGGTATAGGTGTTGGCCGGTAGGTTTTCAATTAGCTTCAGTTTTGACAAAACTGAGAACACAGGGTTCTCCTCTACTGCTGAGGTTTAAATAATCAATCAGGAATACAATCACTTCGTAACTTAAGTTAATTACTTTTGTTTCATTGAATGACAACATTTAACCGTGCATTCCCTGGTTGTAGATAAAAACACCCACAAAGCTTAAAATGATATTTGAGAGGGATTAAGGCGACTAATACTGTACCCTTTAAAAAGACGAGGCCTACACTGAGTGCGCTCTGAAAGTTCACCTGGTTGACCTCGTCAGAGCCTCCCTCACAAACCCCCGGTCCTTCAGAACAAAGCCTTATCATGCGCAAACCTATGGTTTAATACATCAGGAGTCTTTATGTTGCTGCATTTCATGTGCTTTTGTTTATTTGTTAACGTGTTATTTGTTGTTTATCACCTCAATCGTTTTGGTTTTAAAAATGTGTAAGAAAGAGAATTCTGCTGTCCTAGCATACGGTCACTTTCTGAACCGTGACGTGAGAGTGGTCCAGTGGTCGAGTGTTCAAGGAGTGGGACGATCAGTCTCTTGACTTGGCACTCAGTTTAAACACACACACACACACACACACCTCAGTAAAATAAAGAGTCTAGAAGTGTTTATTTTAGTTAGTTTATGCGTCGTTTTGTACGAGATGGAGTTTGATTTGTAAACATACAAAACTCATCTATTATTCAGGCAGACTCAGCTGGAACCTCAGGGGAACAAGCTCACACACACACACACACACGCGCACACACACACACACGCACACGCACACACCATGCTGAGCTTCACTTGCGTGTGCACTGATCCCATTGGCTGCGTCCAGTGTTCCGCGCTCAGGTACAGGACAGACAGCGGGACGCGGGCGTGACGTCATCCCCCTCCCCTCCCCCCTCCCCTTCTGCGTCACTCCAGCTCGGAATAAATCCAGACAAAAGGTACCGAGGAAATGTGAGCTTTGTCAGGCTCCGTGGTGTTGCCATGGCAGCCGTGACTCCGATCCTGCAGCGTCGAGGCGGGAGAACGGAGGGTACCTGTGGGCTCTGGCCCCGCCCCCTTTGGGGATTCACACACCTGAGCCACGCCCGTCTTCTCCAGGTCGGCCATTCATACGTTCAGTTTATGACCCTGGACTGATCCCCAGGCCTCGTCTGTTCAGACCAGGCCTGTTTCCGCGTCGGCGGGTTTGCCCCAGTGGTGGGAGAGGCCGTGTTGCTTCGGCTGGCAGGTGAGGAATCAGGTCCAGCCGGTTTCTGTCACCTGGACAGCCCTACCTTCTCTCCCCCCGCCCTCCCCCCCTCCCCCCCTCCCCCCCGCTGTATTGTTGAATCCGGTACATTACACTCAGATGCTGAACTGATTCAAACACACCTGTTGCTACCTGAGCTAGAAGGTAAGCCTCTGCTTCTCTCATTCTGTCTCTTTAACCGCTGGATCATAGTCTGAACTCATTCTCTATGTCGGTATCGATCGTTGTTTGGTTGGTTTACTTGAACAAGTGAACCGGATAAATCTGAATTAAAAAACATTCCACTTGATGATTCAAAATTAATGAAATAGTTATGGCCGTTTTAATTTTAAAGTGTTGAGTCATCGTTAATCGTTAAACAATCAATTACAAAAACGCTACACATTTAAATAGATTAGGTGTCAAGCCATGGGTCCGAATATTAATCTGAATCTATACGTCTTCACAGCCACACAGCTATTAAGGAGCAACTAAACACGGAGGCTTTTGACAACACTGTTAATACACACACGCACACGCACACATACACACACGCCCTGCCACGAGACAACTCTGTTACATCAATATTAGCCTACCAACAACAAACACTAGCTGAGTGATAAATAACAACGGTGTTTGGAGCGTTATGGGTCACCAGAGTAGGAAGTCTGTCAGGTAATCGATCTGTAAGGGTGGTCTGATAGAGGAAGTCCTCGGGGAGGGGGCGGGCTGGACGTTAGTGCGGCGCTGGCGTTTCGAGCCGTCGTGTTTTGCCATTCGACGGGCTGGAGACTCTGCTTGTTTAGTGTTGAACACGCGGGAGTGGGAGGGGCAGAAGCAGATCCTCTCGTCTGCTTCTTCTTAATCTCGGCGTGATGGAGGGAGGGGGCGAAGATGACAGCCTGCTATGGCATTATTAATGAGAGCGGCTTCGCTCCGAGGGCAGCCAGGGGGCTGTGCATTCCTGTTAGTCATAGCACTGCGGGCTCCATAGATCTGCTGAGATGTTGTTGGCTACACAAGGATGGGAGCCCTGAACTTTGATGAGCAGAATGTCTTTTAGCTGACGACGAAGAAATATGTTTTGTCCGTATTGTTGCATTGTTGTTGTCGAAATCATTCCATCTGAAGCGTTAGTCACCGTGAAGGCCAGTGTTGGTCTGAGAACGGCTCGGAGAATGTTGCTTGTGCAGAAAAACTCGGGCGGCCACTTTGCTATTTCGGTAGGCCTATTTGTTGTTTAACGAGTCCACCATAATTCCTCTGTATATATGTCTATTTTTATTAATCTTATTTTAGACATTACAGATGTGAGAGCACCTCTGGGTTTAAGATCAACGATTACAAACGGCAATAAAGAGTCCAAGAAGATCATGTTTAAGGTATTGATCACATCAGATGATGGATTCACTTTGAGGCCCATCACGTGACAGCCAGATGAAGTCATCAATGTTTCTATTTCTTCTCACGGCCATATGGAGAGGAACTTAGATGATGACAAAGAGCCATGACTGATTAGGCATGATAGCAGAAGGATCTGAACATTAGTGACACAGTTCTTCCAGGTTAGCTGCCATGTAGCACACCTGGCTCCTCCAGGTTCAGCCCACCAGCCGGTGAGCAGATGGCTCCCGTGTGGAACAGGTGCGGAATCCTAGCATGGTGCAGCTAGCCGCCAAGCTAATGATGGCCTCATTAATGTTGTTATTAATATATAACAGTGAATGTACCCAAAAAATCACTATCAATTATAGTACATCAAATGATCTTCTTTGATGCATTTATTTCAAATCCAGGTTTTCGATTTTAGCATTTTTTTTTTAAGTATTCTACACATAGCCTATTAGTGAATATAGAATAAGATACATCCTAGTTTTGTCTAACAGAACAAGGAAATGCTATTAAAGGTATAATTGATGGGCTTACAATAGTTTAATCGTTTTTTGGGGGTAATTTAAATGTTTAGGGTTAACAGTTGAGCTAACAGTGAAGGATAATTCATTATGGTGTCAGATCTAGACCACCCTCTACAGTTTATGCAAACGTGAGCTTTATAAAATACATTTATCTGACTTATGGCCGTACGAGGGCCAGTAACTCCCATCACATTATTTATGATATTGATATCGTATCCGTTAGGCGAGTCAGAAACGCTGTGTCAGCTTCTACTTATATAGCTCTGCAGAGCTTTTCAATCTTACTTTCGTATTCATTATTTAATTTTTTATTCATTAAATGAATATTCACAAACCGCAGTTTGACGATGTGTAGGGCGTGCCTCTGGACCAGACCAGCGTGGTTCTGAGTGGTGGAACCTTCCCCTGGTGGAAGGGCTGCCGAACAGACAGAGCCCGTCCGGGCCCAGACAGAACCCGTCTGAGCCCGGACAGAGCCCGTCTGAGCCCGGACAGAGCCCGTCTGAGCCCGGACAGAGCCCGTCTGAGCCCGTCTGAGCCCGGACCTCCTCTTGTCTTCCAGAGCGACTGCGGTGAGATGGGACTGAGCTTCAGACTGGCGGCGGCGTTGCTGCTGCTCCTTCAGGCGCTCCCCCCGACGCTCCTCCTGGACTCCACCGACTCCCCCGACTCCCCCGGCCGCACCATCGACAAGGGCTGGTACCGGGCCCCCCCCAACAACGCTGAGGACCCCCCCGCGGGGGGGCAGGAGACCCCAGGGGAACAGGAGGCCCCGGGGGAGGGCCAGGGGGCCAGACTGGGGGAACAGGAGCCCACAGAGGAGGTCTCCTCTGGGGAGGCCCCTGGGGAGGTACAGGACACCCCCGCGGGGGAACAGGAGCCCACAGTGGGGGCCCCGGAGCCCACCGCAGGGGCCCCGGAGGACACCACCGCGGGGGACCAGGAGCCCACAGTGGGGGCCCCGGAGGACACCGCGGGGGAAAAGGAGCCCACAGTGGGGGAACAGGAGCCCACAGTGGGGGCCCCGGAGGACACCGCGGGGGGGCAGGAGGACACCACCGCGGGGGACCAGGAGCCCACAGTGGGGGCCCCGGAGCCAGTGGGGGACCAGGAGGACACAGTGGGGGAACAGGAGCCCACAGTGGGGGCCCCGGAGGACACCGCGGGGGGGCAGGAGGACACCACCGCGGGGGACCAGGAGCCCACAGTGGGGGACCAGGAGCCCACAGTTGGGGCCCCGGAGCCCACAGTGGGGGCCCCGGGGCCGGTCAGCGAGGGCACGTCGTCTACGGTGTTCGCTGCGTACGGACCGCCGACCGGCTCCGGGGCCAGCGGAGAGGAGGAGGAGGAGGAGGGCCCCAGCGCCCTCCCCCCCGCCGGGCCCCCGCTGCCCAACAACACGTCAGAGGCCAACGAGTCCAGCACCCCCGCTGCCCCCCGCGCCGAGACCACCCCCCCGTCCGGCCCGGGCCCCGCCCTGAACGGCTCCGGCTCAGAGGACACGCCTCTGAGCGACCCGACGCCGGCGTCCAACTCCAGCGACGGGGCCGCCCCGAACGCGACCGCCGCCCCGACGGTTAGCGCCTCCGAGGGGACCACCCTGGCTCCGGAGCCCCCCGTGAGCCCCGAGGCACCCGGAGGGACCGCCCCAGGGCCCGGGCCCCGCAGCACAGAGGGGCCCCCGACCGGCGGCCCCCCCGCCTCCGAGAGCGCAGCGACGGAGGAGACGACAGCGGGCCCCGCCGCCCCTCGAACCCCCGGCACCGCCACCGCCGGGCCCCCCCCCCCGGAGGCCACGCTGAACGCAACGGCTCCGGTCACCATGACAACAACCCTGGCTCCCGGGACAACAGAGAAGAGCAACGCCACCGACCGGGACGCGGCGTCGGAGGAGAGCAACACAGACCGAGGTACACAGCGCCCCCCGCCCCCCGGGCTGAGGTACTGCGCCCCCCGCCCCCCGGGCTGAGGTACAGCGCCCCCCGCAGTCCGGGCTGAGGTACTGCGCCCCCCGCCCCCCGGGCTGAGGTACAGCGCCCCCCGCAGTCCGGGCTGAGGTACTGCGCCCCCCGCCCCCCGGGCTGAGGTACTGCGCCCCCGGAGTCCGGCCGAGGGGTGAGGTACACAGCGCCCCTTAGTCTGGGCTGAGGCCGCTTCGGGCTTTAAGACGCCCCTGATCACGTAGTCCGGGCTAAGGCTGTTTAGGGCTCTAAGACGCCCCTGAGTCCCGTCTAAACCTGCTTTAAGCGCTAGTGAAATCATTAGAGGGCATTTGCATTCCTCCATGCAGGGCTGGGCTGAATCACCTCAGACCTCCCGCCCAAAGGCCCTTGCACTTAAGTTACATCACCACTGGGCTTCATTTACACACTCGCCTCTCTCTCTCTCCTCCGCTGACCTACTTTGACCTAGTGTCTCTTTCCCCCTATTGGTGGAGAGCACAAAAACTCCCTTCTTTCAGTGGGAGAAACTGGGTTGGGTTTCGAGTGCCTTTCCCTTTCCCTGCAAAGGGAAAAGGGGTCCGTTACATGTCCCTTCTCCCAGCACAATGTGGCCTTGTGTGAGTCCCAGGAGGACAGGCCATGGGCTGGGGTTACACAGCTCCCTAGAGGGGCGTGGGATCGCCCGGTCCTTTTGCATCATAACAGCTTCTAAATGTTGTTGACCTGGTAGCTGTCAGCCGCTTATTCAAGTAAACCAAAAATAGGATGTTGTTGTTGCGTTGATCGGTGTTGAATCTGTTGATCAGCTCTTGCTGCTCACGCTGGTACAATCCTACATAAATTTGAATCCTTCTGCAGTGTTTGTTAATTGCATTCATTGTTCAATATTCAATCAATGGTGAATTGTTCTTGTACAAATTGGAAAAATGTAACTGACAGCTGCCTGCATGAAGATTAATCAACAGTCTTTTCACTGAGAATTAGGGTTAAATGAAGGGAATACGTTACGGTGACACGTTACACGGGGTTAAGTCCTGGGCGGTGTTCCTCCCCCTGCAGGGTTGGTCTCCAGTTCCAAGGGAAACAAACAGAACGGGGCCTGGGCCGCAATCTTGGGGACAGCAGTGGCTGTGTGCGTGCTCGCGTTGGTCGTCTTTGTCATTCTGAAGAAGAAGAACCAGAAGGCGTTCTCCCACAGAAAGCTGGTGGAGTTCTCCTCAGACCCAGGTAAATTTAAATCCACAAATCAATGCAAAATTATTAAATGTAAAATGTGCAATTAATTTATGTATTTCAAATGAGTTTCCCGAAGTAATTTTAAGTGTTGCAGAAAATGCAGTACAAGCACACGATGCTTGTTATGTAATCCGTTTCAAGTTGAAACCTTAACTATGAATGTTTCTATTGCAGAGATTTACTCCCAATATATCTGAACTAGCAAGTCTCTTTACACTTTCTCAGTATTATCTTATTCTGCTCTAATTAGAAGAACCTCTGAAGCTATAACTGGAGCTTCAGAACGGACACAGTGCAGGTGTCCGTCAGAGGAAGAAAGGTCTTTGGTCGGGTTGTTTTCTAGAAGGAGTGAAAGTCGTTAACACTTGTTCCTGTTCCCAGTTCTTACCCTAGACAACAGTGAGTCTCTGGAGTCGACTAACTACGGCCGGGGGGGCTACTACAACCCGGCGCTGCAGATGACCACCATGCCACCACGATACAACGCACCCATCCCAGACGGCTACGTGGACTGAAGTCAGCGTCTTGTAGATCAGAAGAACTGTGTTCATAGAGGTGGAAGATACAAAGGAAGGGTTGTGAATACATAACATGAAGATGACTCGATAACATATGATCAAAACCAATATTTTTTATTTGTACCTGTCCAGCTTTAATGCAGTTGTATCCAACATTGTGCTTAGAGAGAGCGTAAGGCGTAAGATTATAAGGCACAGCTTTTATATTTTGTTGCCAAATAAAATGTATGTTTTTTGAAGGATTAGAAATAGCTTAAATGTGGTAGGGGTTCATCAGTATGTTTGGACGTCATTATTTACAGCCTGGAGTTTAGATACCAGAGCCCCCCCCCCCGACCTGAGCTGTATTAGGCATCGTACCGACACACAGTATGGCCTCATGTAGATACCTCCTCCATACAATCGCCAAGATAAGGTTTGATATCGGAAGCGTTTTCATGCTGCACACAATCTGTCATCTGCACGTCAACCCAGAATGTGATGAAGAAAGGAAAAATGAAGGATGTGAGCTGCTTGTCTGATCAAATTGATGAATGGTTTCATATTAAATGGCCAACAATAATCTACGTATGTTTTCATTCCAAGTTTAACAGAATAACACTGGGACTGAATGGCAAGCATTCTCTCTCTGATAACTGTACAGTAGCATGTGTTTTACTTATCCCAAACATTTTCAAGAGAAGTGTAAACTAAGTCATTGAATGCTTTAGTTTACACTTTTGGAATCCGTGCCCCGAGTCCGTCCTCTTGGTTTTAGGCACACAGTACTAAAATAAACATGTCACATTCAATTAGCAGCCGTTAGATAACATCACATGAACAACGTCATATGAACAGGCCCTTAATGTTTGCGTCCTGATATAGTTTGAATGTCATCATATTGTTCAAGTTTCAGCCATTTGAGGGGGGGGGGGGGGGGGGGGGTAGATAGTTGACCCACAACGGGAATAAACTTTGTACTTCTTAAACTGTTGAGAATATTAACATCAAGCTCAGATTTCTATTGAACCCGAATCCCAAACGCATGTTGGAGCAGCCACCGAGCTCAGAGAGGGTGGTACATGTGTAAGTAATAAATGCTTTAATTCAATAGTCACTAAATTGTGAACACCTGTAGCCTGTGGATAGAGATCAGGTCTTTACAGATTGCGGTAAATGCTGCCATTTTTTATTACAATGAACACACCTTTTATATGTATGTGTACATTGCAGAATCAAAGAATGAATTCTTTACATGAATAGAGATTGTATCAGATGTATCTGAGTCATCACATCTACGGGTACAGCCCCATCGTAGCATGTTGCACGGAGTCGGATATCATGAATCACTGTCCTGCGTGACGTCTATTGGGCGCTATGAAGCTCAACCTGCTCTACCTAATGACAGGGTGTCTCCTGCCCCAGCTGCTGTCAATATCTCTAGCCCGGAGTGATCAGAATCACAGCCGTCTCTGATATTGCTACCGGCTTGCCACTGTCACTCTTTTAATGTTGTCAGGTTGTGTCGCGCAATGGCTTTTAATAAGTGGAGATGATCGTGTCACTGTCTACTTTGAGCTTAATTAAATACAAATTTGAGTTTGCCATGACTTCTAATAAAGTGTAGCTATGTGCCACCTGGATTCAGCGTAGCCTATCTGACATGCTGAAGATGACAGAAAAAGTGTCGCCATGTTCCTTTCTGTGACGCAAAATGTAAGCAAATAATATCAACATAAAGCTTACATGTTTTAACCATTACTCAACAGAAATGTACCTTGAGAGTGAATTACTCCTTCAAAGTAGATGCTAAAATTGTTAGATGGACGACTCCATACCTTAAAGAGAGAGGGATGGTACACGCACACGCACGCAAACACACACACACACACACACACACACACACACACACACACACACACACACACACACACACACACACACACACACACACACACACACACACACACACACACACACACAGTGAGAAGACATAACCCCTTTGTATTATGCAAAACAATTTAAGCCAAGCAATTGATCGATGCTGTTGATATCAATTAGCTTTTGTCAAGTTTTTTGTCAAGTCATTATTTTCTTAGGCCTAGGCTTTGGTTAATTTACAGGTATAGCTTAGGGAAATTAATTGAGATTAAGTTAAATGATTGCAATCTAAATTGAAATGACTTGACGTTCATAATAAGGCAAAACTGGGATATTATTAATTGAGCACACAGGGGAAAACTGATTGTCCTGAGATTAGTCTTCTGTTTTACCGTCTTTATCTGTCCACGTTGAATTAAAGTGCTTTGCTGTCATTCTGATTGAATTAATATGCGATGGTTAATCATACCCTATCTCCAAGGTTAAGAACACAAATAGAAGACATGTCAGAATCCACAAAAAACGTTCAATTCCGAGATTTAGCCCAGCGGTGCCTCCGCAGACACCCACTGAATATTAAGTCAAACATTCCGAAGGAAAGGAATCTCTGTTTGTTTCTCCCCCTCCAGACAGTATCATCCTGAAACACACACTCTTAATCCAGCAATAACTGGTTTACTGAATATTCAAAAGAGGAATAACAGTTATTTTATAAGTGTAAAAATGTAGCCTACCCTAACTATAATCCCAATGTTTTCAAATAAAATATCAGCATTGGTTATTTAATAACCAATACGCAGTGATGACGGACGGCTGTGGGTTTCGACAGGTCTCATGGAACTCAAGACAACCATAAAAAGACAGAATAAAAAATGACCAGAGTCTGAGATCTGCCATATGGCAGTGATACCCCAGCTGTCGCCACAGAGGGAGAGCAGAAGCCGACGTCTCCACTGCACATATTTACAGAGTTTAGACATCCGTTGAACAGTTTGAGTTCTGCTTCTGTTGGAAGCGTTTCAGCCATTCTCTGCTGGAAGGCACACCTCCATGGACGTGTTTCTGTATTCTGTTCATGCAAGTAAATATCTAATAACCAAATGTCTGCATTTTCCATTTATGTTTAATCATTATTATTTTATAGAAAAGAAAAACGTTATTATTTCTAAACGGTCGTATTAGCTCGTTTTGATTTTTTTATTTCTTCCAATTGTAATCATGGGGGATGTCTTATTCGAATGAATTAGCAGCTGACTTTAATTAAATGCCCCAATTGCCAAAGTTAATAGACAATTCAATCCACCCTAAGAGGCGGAGGCGAACATCAGAGTGGCAGACGAGTGGCAGCAGCGAGCAGCGAGCGAACTGTGAGCCAGACGCTCAACCACAACGCGCTCCTCTTTACAATATGTTTCCGTTCTCCGCTCCTTATTTTGTCTGCACTGTTTTTCTGACAACGCCTGCGCAACCCAGCGGGACGCCAGAGGGCCCAGCGTCCTCCACGCCCGCGCGCATCTGGGAGGAGCTCAGACGAACACAACGCATGGACACACAGCAATACACCGACATCAAGGCCACACGCGTCAACACATATGAACACATACACACTCGCATCGACACGTTGACACAACTCACGTGAACGTACACACTCACATAGACACCACACACATGAATACTTGTGAACACACTCACATCATCAAGACACACATAACTACTACATACACACACGCGTGCGCACACGCACGCAATGAACGATAAAGCACTCTCACAAGATGTGAGGGACACGAGTGGAAGGAGGGTAGAGAAACAGCAGCTTGCCTCTGGTGGAGTCCCGCCTGTCCTCAGTTCACAGCTGGTGCTCGAGTCTGCGAGAGAAATGCTGCTCTTCCGTAGCGCATAGTGTTGTATTAACGAGCCTCTTCCTTTTGTATAGATGTGGATGTTAATACACTTTACAAATAGCTGATGGTGAAATTGTGATGATGGAACATAAACAACTGCTTCAATATGTAAATGTTTTTTAATAATTCTGCCCATTTGCCAAGAAGAGCTGAACGCTGGCCTAACTTTCTCTCTGCGGGAAATAAAATTTCCGGCTCTCATGCGTGAAATTTGCATTTCAGGCATGGGTTGCCCTGGTAACCTTAGAACACGTTGAGCACGTCGACGCAAGATGAAACACATGCAAGTGAGCGTGGACACACACACACACACACACACACACACACACACACACACACACACACACACACACACACACACACACACACACACACACACACACACACACTCTCCTAAAGAGCAGATAGTGTTCCATAAAGCTCCATTAGCTGAGGGCGTGAGCGCGGTGAGGCGGACCTCCACCAGCCCCGGCCCGCGGACTGGAGGAGGGCGGCCCGCAGAGGGTCTGGGAGCGCACAGCTCAGCATCTGGGGAACGACTCAATGAAAAATGAGCCAGGCCATCGCAGCCGGAGCAATCACTGGGGAAAATGTGGAGCAAAAGTAATCAATTATCACACCTTCCAGTGCGCTCCGGTCGTGGCGGGCCCCTGATTATTTAAGGGAATTAGCTATCGATCAGCGCAGCCAGAGCAGCCCCGCACCGGGCCATCGACTACCAGCCGCGCTCGGCCGCTAAACCGGGAACGGCTGCTTAAGCACTTACTTGGCAGCTGACTTACGATGACGGGAAGGGAACGCGGGAATGAATAGGTAGTAATTATATATGGGGTAGCCGGACTGAGTGTCCCACCACACGGTGTTGGGATGCAGAGTGCGCCCTCCGTATCGACGCTCCGGGCGCAGTTCATGATCAGCATTATCATCAGGGTCTGAGTCTACCCCGCTGCCATTAGCCCCTTCTCTTGGATAAGAGGAAGCAGCGCATTACGCAGAAACGCTGCTGCTGAGGGCGGCAGTAAGTCTGCTTCCTGTTGCAGAGGAAGGGCAGTCTGCTGCGGAGGGTGACTGGAGGTCCAGTCCAGCTATGGCTAACAGAACTAGCTGTGGCTATATACTAACCCCTTGACTAACAGGTAGCTAGCTGGGGCCATCTGTTAGCCCCAGCTAGCCAACAGATAGCCCCAGCTAGCTAACAGATGGCCCCAGCTAGCTAACAGATGGCCCCAGCTAGCTAACAGATGGCCCCAGCTAGCTAACAGATGGCCCCAGCTAGCTAACAGATGGCCCCAGCTAGCTAACAGATGGCCCCAGCTAGCTAACAGATGGCCCCAGCTAGCTAACAGATGGCCCCAGCTAGCTAACAGATAGCCCCAGCTAGCTACCTGTTAACCCCTGGGATCAGCGATAACAGGCCTGGTGCCACAGACTATTTTCGATGGGGAATGTTTGTGGGCATAAAAACCTCCAAATAGTCCACAGAGAGGTCATCTCTGCTAAAACATCAATTAAGGCCAGGAGTCCAGAGAGAAAGGGTGGAAAAACAACATTTAGGACAGATATTATCCGATCCAGGCGATGAACCAGCCGATGCCTGCTCATGTGTGGCCTGTTGACGTCATGCACGTTGAGGGCTCTGCATTAACGGCTGCCTGGGTTCCCACCAGTCTACACCGAACATGGATAAACCTGCACTCAGAAGTTTAGATTAAAGCTAGAAACATATTCAAAGTTCAGCACACGACGGGTGCTCTGGATAGGCTGCGTTCTGTTCTGTGGTCGCCCCGCAGTGCGGCCGCCCCGCGCTGCGCGGGCGAGGCCGGGGGTGCGTCTGTCAGCGGCCAACGGCGTTCCTCAACGCTCTTTGAGGTGTGAGTGCACCGCTGACAACGGCGTTGGGCGGGGGGGCGGGGGGCTGAACGCACATCTCAGACGAGAAGAGAAGAAAGCAGAGCGGAGACAGATGGAGGCAGGGGCTGATAGAGAGGCAGGGGCTGATAGAGAGGCAGGGGCTGATAGAGAGGTAGGGGCTGATAGAGAGGCAGGGGCTGATAGAGAGGCAGGGGCTGATAGAGAGGCAGGGGCTGATAGAGAGGCAGGGGCTGATAGAGAGGCAGGGGCTGATAGAGAGGCAGGGGCTGATAGAGAGGCAGGGGCTGATAGAGAGGCAGGGGCTGATAGAGAGGTAGGGGCTGATAGAGAGGCAGGGGCTGATAGAGAGGCAGGGGCTGATAGAGAGGTAGGGGCTGATAGAGAGGCAGGGGCTGAAAGAGAGGTAGGGGCTGATAGAGAGGCAGGGGCTGATAGAGAGGTAGGGGCTGATAGAGAGGCAGGGGCTGATAGAGAGGCAGGGGCTGATAGAGAGGCAGGGGCTGATAGAGAGGCAGGGGCTGATAGAGAGGCAGGGGCTGATAGAGAGGCAGGGGCTGATAGAGAGGCAGGGGCTGATAGAGAGGCAGGGGCTCAGCCTCTGGACTCAGCCTCTGGGCTCAGCCAGGATGCTCCTCCAGACAGAGGCTGGGTGTGAGGGGTGCTGTCCCTGTTTGGAAAGGGACAACCGTGAGTCTGCACGCATACATACAGACGTGCACGCACACACAGGCACACACACACCAGCAGTTGCTTTACGCACACACACACATGCACGTCTTTAAAGTGAGGCTGAGATGAAGCAACAATCAATATTGGAGCAACTACACATTTGATGCCGCAGAACTGTCTGTGTGTGTGTGTGTGTGTGTGTGTGTGTGTGTGTGTGTGTGTGTGTGTGTGTGTGTGTGTGTGTGTGTGTGTGTGTATGTGTCAGGTGCAGGACGCCGGGGGAGTCAAATTATGGGTTATTCTCCTTTTCTTTTCCTCGGTGCGAATAAGTCAGTGCGATGCGTCGGAGAGTCAATAGCACCTTATGGTCTCACTAATGGAACGGTACATCAGTCGTACACTGACTGAGACACAGCCCTAATGAGCACGACATGAAGAGCTCTGGGATTTCCTGCCTGGACACTTTCTACATGTATGCACCACACGTGCATACAACTGCACACATGCACACGCATGCATACACAAACACACAGACAAACCCACAAAGACACAGCGTAGCCACGCGCTCAATTCCTCAGCAGTATTCATTAGCTCTGGTTCTGTGTCCTCATGGAGACACTCCAAGACACCAGGGTTCACATGTTCCACTAATCATTCATGTCCTGCTTTATTATTCTCTCTCTCTCTCTCTCTCTCTCTCTCTCTCTCTCTCTCTCTCTCTCTCTCTCTCTCTCTCTCTCTCTCTCTCTCTCTCTCTCTCTCTCTCTCTCCCCTCTCTCTCTCTCTCTCTCTCTCTCCCTCTCTCTCTCTCATATATTAAGATAGCCTCAGTGTCACCCTTCTACGTGGGCGTCCCTCCTCTCTCCTATGGTCTGTATCATACTGGGGCTGAGACAAAGCGCTGATTATAATCTGCCACAAGCCAGTGCACAGAGGACACTGAGCTGCTTGAAGCCTGCAATGCAGGGGATGAGAGCGCTTTACTCCGAGCTGCTCTCGGCCGCTGTCCTCAGTGCTCATTACGGCCGCTTTCTTTTGACAACTTTGTTCAGGAGTTGGTCGATGAGGCCGGTGAAAAATGTGCAAAAAGGAAATCTGTCTTTAGTAACGTAACGTGACCTTTGTGTATCTTTCCATCGTAAGATACACATGCACACCTGGACCATGATTCTTTTCTACTATTTACTCTATTAAAAGATCTTAAACGTTTTTCAACAATAAAACGTGGCCAACCACAAGTCAATCCATTCAGACAGTTGGTGTCGTCTGGAATATGATTCTATAACGACAGCTGAAGCTACAACTCATCACTAACTAAGACACTGACATAGAGCAGCTTTAGACCCGTCAGGTGGGCCTTGAGGAGCCAGACGTCTGAAGAGCGTCAGAGGGAGAATAATGCTCCAATCACAAACACATTATCACTTTGTCAACTCAATATGCCAAACTTTGACAACTGAATAGCCCACTTTTGCACCGTATAATTGGACAGAGCTAATCATTGTGTGGCAAAAAACAAAAAAATAAACATTTTGGACAACCACATTTATGGTTTTAATGAAGTAACAGCAAGCCAACAATGAGCCAAACACATACACAATTAGAGAACAAAAAACAGCCAAAGCAAGAAGTCTCGTCAAGTTAAGTGTGTTTATTAATGCTTAATCCCATAAAAAAAAGCGATTTCATGACCGTATTACCATTACCATTTAATGACAATGGGCGCGCTGGCAACGGTCTGATTGGCTCTTTTGCACTTTGCCAGCTGAGGTTTGTGTGGCTCTGTGTTGACAGACTTGTGTGTCACTTACAAAACGTTTCAATGCTCAATTGCAATTACTGGCTATAATCTTCCATCACACCACAGCAGCGACACAAAAAGCCGGATCCCATTTCCCTGGTCGAGCTTTCCGCCCGCACGCGTCGCGTTGGAATGACGGGTAACAGCCATGCAGCACTGAGGGCAGATGCCTGAATGCGATAAGAGCAACGTCGATAAGGGGAATGAATTAATGGAGAACATCAAAAAGAAAAGAGCTGTCGGCTGTGAGGGACACTCGCAGGATAATATGGCCGCAGCAGGGGGACAAATAACCTTGAAACCTTTTATTTGATACCCTTTGGATTTGATTTTTATCTCATTATTCCAATTTGCCCCCGTCATTCGGAAAACACCACAAACCCTCTTTGTCTTCCCGGGCGCTTGAAGCTCCCGGGGATTATTCTGTTTTTTAAGCATGGAAATGTTCTTTACAAAAGAGGATGTTTGGCCAACTGGCCGAGGACTGTGGGTCTGGAGGTCCGCGTCATTAAGATGTTAGATACCTCCGTCCCTGTGGCCTACCACCATGATGGAGAGAGGCTAACCTAACCCTAACCCTAACCCTAACCCTAACCCTAACCCAGAGTCGGGCTGAGAGGAGCACTGATGCCTTTGGGTTATTTCGAGGCATTCTCAGCTGAACAATGGGGCTTTGCACTGCAGACAAGGACTGCATGTGAAGCCAGGACAGAACCCCCCCACTTTGGCTTCAAAGCAAGCTTTCCATTCGGTCTGATCGCCGACGTGCAATCTCTTAGAGCGGCCCGGCTGTGATGTGGGCCGGACTCATTAATCAACGAGGACATCAAATGTAACGTCTTTAGATTTAAGGGCTGCAGCTGGATCTAAAGGTGGCAATCTCCAAGATTTCCCAGTAAATAAATGTGTGTTGAGGCCTTTTCATCCCTGAAGGAGAACACGGCGGTGTAGCAGCCTTCGGCCCACGGAGGAGAGCGCTCCACTCTGCAGTATTATGAAGGCTTTCAAATAGGGGGCAAAACATTTTGTATCTCTGGAACAAATTAACGCTTATCGTCAAAAGGTGTTTGCCAAAGAGAATAAATCCGAAATCTTCGAGATTGCCAATTGAAAGAAGAAGAAAAAGATGACATCAAAGGTTTCCTCACTTGCCCTCTCCCCGG